>NC_133126.1:205758744-205943618 GCF_048418815.1 Hemitrygon akajei | reverse complement strand
ACATGATCATCCAGATCATTGATATAGGCAACGGAGGACCCAGCACCAATTCCTGTGGCACACCACTAGTCACAGGGCTCCAGTCAGAGAGGCAACAATCTGTGACTTCTCTTGGGCTTCTTCCAACAAAGGTAATGTCTAATCCAGATTACTCCCTCACCCTGAACGCTGAGCAACTGAAACTGCTTAACCAACCTCCCATGTGGGACCTTGTCAAAGGCCTTGCTTAAGTTCACGAAGATAACATCCACTGCCTTTTCTTCATCAACTTTCCTGATAACTTCCTCAAAAATCTCTATAAGAGTGGTTAGACATGACCTACCACACCTAAAAGCATGCTGACTACCCATAATCAGTCCAGGTCTATCCAAATATTTATATAAATGGTCCCTTAGAATACCTTCCAATAACTTTCCCACTACCGATGTCAGGCCTATAATTTCTCAGTTTATTTTTAGAGCTGTTCTTAAACGGTGGACCAACATTGTCCTCCAATTCTCTGGTGCCTCACCTGTCACAAAGGATGATTTAAGCATCTCTGCTAGGGCCCCAGCAATTTCTGCATTTGCCTCCCACAGAACTAGCTAGGATCTGTATGTCCTCGTTGTCCACGGGAATGCTACCGGAGGATTGCAGGGAGGCGAATGTTGTCCCCTTGTTCAAAAAAGGTAGTAGGGATAGTCTGGGTAATTATAGACCAGTGAGCCTTACGTCTGTGGTGGGAAAGCTGTTGGAAAAGATTCTTAGAGATAGGATCTATAGGCATTTAGAGAATCATGATCTGATCAGGGACAGTCAGCATGGCTTTGTGAAGGGCAGATTGTGCCCAACAAGCCTGATAGAGTTCTTTGAGGAGGTGACCAGGCATATAGATGAGGGTAGTGCAGTGGATGTGATCTACATGGATTTTAGTAAGGCATTTGACAAGGTTCCACACGGTAGGCTTATTCAGAAAGTCAGAAGGCATGGGATCCAGGGAAGTTTGGCCAGGTGGATTCAGAATTGGCTTGCCTGCAGAAGGCAGAGGGTCGTGGTGGAGGGAATACATTCAGATTGGAGGGTTGTGACTAGTGGTGTACCACAAGGATCTGTTCTGGGACCTCTACTTTTTGTGATTTTTATTAATGACCTGGATGTGGGGGTAGAAGGGTAGGTTGCAGACAACACAAAGGTTGGTGGTGTTGTAGATAGTGTAGAGGATTGTCAAAGATTGCAGAGAGACATTGATAGGATGCAGAAGTGGGTTGAGAAGTGGCAGATGGAGTTCAACCCAGAGAAGTGTGAGGTGGTACACTTTGGAAGGACAAACTCCAAGGCAGAGTACAAAGTAAATGGCAGGATACTTGGTAGTGTGGAGGAGCAGAGGGATCTGGGGGTACATGTCCACAGATCCCTGAAAGTTGCCTCACAGGTAGATAGGGTAGTTAAGAAAGCTTATAGGGTGTTAGCTTTCATAAGTCGAGGGATAGAGTTTAAGAGACACGATGTAATGATGCAGCTCTATAAAACTCTAGTTAGGCCACACTTGGAGTACTGTGTCCAGTTCTGGTTGCCTCAGTATAGGAAGGATGTGGAAGCATTGGAAAGGGTACAGAGGAGATTTACCAGGATGCTGCCTGGTTTAGAGAGTATGGATTATGATCAGAGATTAAGGGAGCTAGGGCTTTACTCTTTGGAGAGAAGGAGGATGAGAGGAGACATGATAGAGGTGTACAAGTTATTAAGAGGAATAGATAGAGTGGACAGCCAGCGCCTCTTCCCCAGGGCACCACTGTTCAATACAAGAGGACATGGCTTTAAGGTAAGGGGTGGGAAGTTCAAGGGGGATATTAGAGGAAGGTTTTTCACTCAGAGAGTGGTTGGTGCGTGGAATGCACTGCCTGAGTCAGTGGTGGAGGCAGATACACTAGTGAAGTTTAAGAGACTACTAGACAGGTATATGGTGGAATTTAAGGTGGGGGGTTATATGGGAGGCAGGGTTTGAGGGTCGGCACGGGCCTGTAATGTGCTGTACTATGTTTCTATGTTAACACACTGCCCTGGGGATTTATCCTCAAGACAGTAAACATCTCCTCCTCTGTAATCTGCATCGGGTCCATGACCGCGCTGCTGCTTCGCCTCACGTCTATTGACTGTCTGCTGAGTAAACACAGATGGAAAAAATCTGTTGAAAATTTCACCCATCTCTTTTGGTTCCATGCATGGATCTCCCAGAGGACCGTTTATCCGCAGACACTGGGTTCTCCTCCCCTAGAGAGCCTCGTGCCTTCTTTTGGACTTCCATATCTCTCTCAAGTGTTCTCTTGGATTTCCTCAGGCCTCATTTGTTCCTGACTGTCCATCTCCTTCTCCTTAACCAACCTCAATATCTCGAGAAGATCAAGGCTCCTTAAACCTGTCATCCTTGCTTTATGTTCTGACAGGCACATAGAAACTCTGTACTCTCAAACTTTCACTTTTAAAGGCCTCCCTCTCACTAATTTACAATCTGAATCTGGGGACCAGACCTATCCTTCTCTGTAAATTTCTTAAAACTAATGGACCATAGACATAGGATCAGAATTGGGCCATTTGGCCCATCGAGTCTGCTCTGCTATTTCATCATGGCTGATTTATGGTCCTCCTCAACCTGATTCTCCTGCTTTCTCCCTGTGACCCTGACTACTCAAGAATCTGTCAACCTCTCTTTTAAATACACTCCATGACTTGGCCTCCGAGGTATCAGTGGCAATGAATTCCACAGGTAGACCACCCTCTGGTTAAAGAAATCCCTTCTTTTCTCTGTTCCAAGTGGACATCCGTCTATTCTCAGCTTTACCCTTGGGTCCGAGACTTCCCGACTATAGGAACCACATCCACTCAATCTAGGCCTTTCAAAATTCTGCAGGTTTCAATCAGATCCCCCCCAAACCCCAGTGAGTACGGGCCCGGAACCATCAAAAGCTCCTGGTCCATTTTGTTTTGGAGCTGAATGGAGTAGTGAACATAATGAAGTTTCGGCTGGACAGGCTGCAGTGGAAGGCTCTGCCCGCTTTCATCAGTTAGCACAGAGTACAAGTGGTGGGATGTTATGTTGAAATTGTACAGATAATGGTGAGGTCTGCACATGGAGTGGTTTCTGTAATGGTTTACCACCCGAAAGACATCATTAAAATAGAAAAGTACTGAGAGGATTTCTGAGAATGGGGTTGAGACTTGAAGACCTGAGTTAGACGGGAAAGACGGGGGCTTTATTCCATCAAGCAAAGGAGGCTGACTGGTAACCGTAGGGACAGATAGGCAGGGACAAGGTGAGGGCACGCAGTATTTTCCCTGCGCAGGGAAAACAGAAGCTGGAGAGTGAACTCACACTCACACACACAGACAGAGAGATGCACACACATACACAGATACACACACGTGCAAAGAGTCAGACAGACACATACACACGCAGACACACTCACACACACACACACACACAGAAAAACACACACAGACACACATGCACGAACAGACACAGCCACAGACACACACACACCCACGCAGACACCCAGTCACTGACACACAGACACATACAGTCACAGACAGACATACAGACACACCCAAACACACAGACACACCCAGACGCAGACAGGCATATACACAAACGAGTGAAAATCTGCAGATGCTGGAAATCCGTGCAACAACACAAACTGCTGGAGGAACTCAGCAGGCCAGGCAGCGTCTGTGTACAGTCGACATTTCAGGCCGAGACCCTTCGACAGGGCTGGAGGAAAAAAAGCTGAGGAGTAGATTTAAAAGGTGGGGGGGGGAGGGGGGAGAGAGAGAACCACCACGTGATCGGTGAGACCGGGAAGGGGAAGTTGATTGGTGAAAGAGACAGGAGGCCAAGGAAGAAAGAAAAAAGGGGGGAGGAGCTCCAGAGGGAGGCGATGGGGGGGGGGGGGGCAAGGAGATAAGGTGAGAGGGAAAAGGGGATGGGAAATGGAGAAGGGGGGAGGGGTTGGGGGGCATTACTGGAAGTTTGAGAAATCGATGTTCATGCCATCAGGTTGGAGGCTACCCAGACAAAATACAAGGTGTTGTTCCTCCAACCTGAGTGTGGCCTCAGCACGATGGTGGAGGAGGCCATGGATAGACATATCAGAATGGGAAGTGGGATTAAAATGGGCGGCCACTGGGAGATCCCGTTTGTTCTGGCATACAGAGCGTAGATGCTCGGCGAAGCAGTCTCCCAATCTATGGCGGGTCTCACTGATACACAGGAGGCTGAACCAGGAGAACCAGATGCAGTAGTTGACCCCACCAGACTCACAGGGAAGTGTCGCCTCACCTGGAAGGACTGTCTGGGGCCCTGAATGGTGGTGAGGGAGGAGGTGTAAGGGCAGGTGTAGCATTTGTTCCGTTTACAAGGATAAGTGCCAGGAGGGAGATCGGTGGGGAGCGATCAATGGTTGCATAGGGAGTGATCTCTACGGAAAGTAAGGGGAGGGAAAGATGTGCTGGGTGGTGGGAGCCTGTCGGAGATGGCAGAAGTTTAGAGAATTATGTGCTGGACAATAGGAACCCTGTCCCTGGTAGAGTGGCAGGAGGGTGGGGTGAGGGCAGACGTGCATGAAATGGAAGAGATGCGGTTGAGGGCAGCATTGATGGTGGAGGAAGGGAAGCCCCTTTCTTTGAAAAGGAGGACATCTCCTTCGTTCTGGAATGAAAAGCCTCATCTGAGAGCAAGTGTGGCAGAGTCAGAGGAACTGAGAGAAGGGGATGGCATTTTTTCAAGTAGCAAGGTGGGACGAGGTGTAGTCCAGGTAGCTGTGAGAGTCCATGGATTTGTAGTAGACATCAGTGGATAAGCTGTTGCTGGAGATAGAGACAGTGAGATCGAGAAAGGGAAGGGAAGTGTCGGAAATGGACCAGGTGAATTTGAGGGCAGGGTGGAAGTCGGAGGCAAAGTGGATGAAGTCGATGAGTCAGCACAGGTGCAGGAAGCAGCACTAATGTAGTCATCGATGTAGCGTAGGAAAAGTGTGGGACGGATGGTCACCAGTGTAGGCTTGGAACATAGACTGTTCCACATAGCCGACAACCAGGCAGGCATAGCTGGGACCATGTGAGTGCCCATGGCTACCCCTTTTGTTTGAAGGAAGTGAGAGGAGTCGAAGGAGAAATTATTTAGAGTGAGGACAAGTTCTGCTATGCAGAGGAGAGTGGTGGTGGAGAGGAACTGGTTAGGTTTGGTGTCCAGAAAGAAACAGAGAGCTTTGAGGCCATCCTGGTGGGGATGGAGGTGTATAGGGACTGGACATCCATAGTAAAAGTAAGATGATGGGGCCAGGGAATTTGAAATCATTGCAAAGATGAAGAGTGTGTGAGGTGTCATGGATGTAGATGGGAAGGGACTGAACAGGGGGGATAAAACAGAGTCGAGGTGAGCTGATATGAGATCAGTGGGGCAGGAACAAACAGAACAATGGGTCTACCTGGGTTTGTGTATCTTGGGTAGGAGGTAGAAATGGGAGGTGGGTGAGGGAACCGAGTTTGGTGGCAGTGGATGGGAGATCCCCAGAGTCAATAAGGTTGATGATGTGAGAGACAATGGCCTGGTGTTTTTTAGTGGGGTCCTGTTCGAGGGGTAAGTAAGAGGGGGTGTCTGAGAGTTGGCGCTGGGCCTCAGCAAGGTAGAGGTTAGTCCCCCAGACTACTACTGCACCCCCCCATCTGTGGGTTTGATGGTGAGGTTAGGGTTAGTGCGGAGGGAGTGGAGAGCCCAGTGTTTGGAGGGAGTGAGATCAGAACGGGATACACGGACACAGACAGACAGATGCAGACAGACAGAGAAATGCAGATACTCAGAGACAGACACAGAAAACACACACACACGGACACAGACAGAGACACACAAACACACATATGCAGACACACAGGATAGATCAGTACATGACAAGATAGGACAGGTTTGTACAGGGCGTGGTGTGACAGGTAGGGTTGGGATAGGATAAGGTGGGACGGAATGGGGTGGGACAGGGTGTGAATGGACAGAGTGGGGTGGGACGGAATGGGGTGGGACAGGGTGTGAGTGGACAGAGTGGGGTGGGACGGAATGGGGTGGGACAGGGTGTGAGTGGACAGAGTGGGGTGGGACGGAATGGGGTGGGACAGGGTGTGAGTGGACAGAGTGGGGTGGGACGGAATGGGGTGGGACAGGGTGTGAGTGGACAGAGTGGGGTGGGACGGAATGGGGTGGGACAGGGTGTGAGTGGACAGAGTGGGGTGGGACGGAATGGGGTGGGACAGGGTGTGAGTGGACAGAGTGGGGTGGGACGGAATGGGGTGGGACAGGGTGTGAATGGACAGAGTGGGGTGGGACGGAATGGGGTGGGACAGGGTGTGAATTGACAGAGTGGGGTGGGACGGAATGGGGTGGGACAGGGTGTGAATGGACAGAGTGGGGTGGGACGGAATGGGGTGGGACAGGGTGTGAATGGACAGAGTGGGGTGGGACGGAATGGGGTGGGACAGGGTGTGAATGGACAGAGTGGGGTGGGACGGAATGGGGTGGGACAGGGTGTGAGTGGACAGAGTGGGGTGGGACGGAATGGGGTGGGACAGGGTGTGAGTGGACAGAGTGGGGTGGGATGGAACGGGGTGGGGTTGGACCGGGTACGATAGGGACAGGGTGGGACGGAACGGGGCTCCACACGACGTGGCAGAGGTTCAAGGTTTCCTGAGGAGATGAGGGGTCCAGTGAAGAGCTGGGTGTTGGGGTGAAGGTCAGACCCATTACACGGTTTAGGGGGCATGTGATGCAGCCGGTGACACTTATGGTTACTTCTGCTTCAACTTCAAGCTCAACATAAGTTTTAGTTATCATTCAGCCACCCATGAATACAGCCAAATGAAAGCATTACTCTGGGGTTAAGGTTCTAAACAGTACAACAGTCACACACAGCACATGAGGTATCAGTAAACACAAAGTAATAACCCTCCTGCCACCTCCTTCAGTAGATCGATGGTAGCTGTCGGCAGGAAAAGCCCACAACAGTCTGACCTTTCCCTTGTGATCGATCACAGGACCCTGTTGGACACTGGTACTGCAGTTCACATTCACTGAGACCGAAGGCAGGGGAGGTGTGTGGCCTCGGTTGTAACGTGGACCTGTTGCAGCCGTCCGGGGAGGAGACACTGGGGGTGGTGTGGCATGGGGGTGTCCGTACTGGTGTGGGGGGCTGTGGGGTGTTCACACTGCAGAATGCATCAGACAGCGCAGAGTTGATCAGAGGGGAGGAGATAGTTACACCAGTAAGGGAAGTGATTAACATGAAGCTGCCTGTGTTAGACCAGGGTATGTGGACATTTGTCTTACAGATTTCCTCTTGATCCGTTAGAGGTCGAGGATGAGGACAGGCAGGCAACGACTTCTGTGATGCAACCGAGTCTCGAAGTAGGGCACATTACATTGTGGGAACATACTGACACAACAGAGGAAAGGTTTCTAAAGAAGCAATGTTCTTGCAAATACATTCAGAAGAACACTTGTTAGTCTATAGATGATCAAACCATAAGACATAGGAGCAGAATTAGGCCATTCAGCCCATTGAGTCTGCCCCACCATTCCATCATGGCTGATTTATTATCCCTCCTGATCCCATTCTCCTGCCTTCCCCCATAACATTTGACTCCCCGATTAATCAACAAGCAATTAAACTCTGCTTTAAATATACCCAGAGACTTGGCCTACAGAGCTTCCACAGATTCACCACCCTCTGTCTAAAGTAATTCCTCCTCATCTCTGATCCAAATGGACGTCCCTCCATTCTGAGGCTGTGCCCTCTGGACCTAGACTCTTCCACTATAGGAAACATCCTCTCCACATCCACTCTATCTGTGTCCCTAGACTCCCCCACTACAGGAAACATCCTCTCCACATCCACTCTATCTGTGTCCCTAGACTCCCCCACTACAGGAAACATCCTCTCCACATCCACTCTATCTGTGCCCTCTGGTCCTAGACTCCCCCACTATAGGAAACATCCTCTCCACATCCACTCTATCTGTGTCCTCTGGTCCTAGACTCCCCCACTACAGGAAACATCCTCTCCACATCCACTCTATCTGTGCCCTCTGGTCCTAGACTCCCCCACTATAGGAAACATCCTCTCCACATCCACTCTATCTGTGCCCTCTGGTCCTAGACTCCCCCACTATAGGAAACATCCTCTCCACATCCACTCTATCTGTGCCCTCTGGACCTAGACTCCCCCACTATAGGAAACATCCTCTCCACATCCACTCTATCTGTGTCCTCTGGTCCTAGACTCCCCCACTACAGGAAACATCCTCTCCACATCCACTCTATCTGTGCCCTCTGGACCTAGACTCCCCCACTATAGGAAACATCCTCTCCACATCCACTCTATCTGTGTCCTCTGGTCCTAGACTCCCCACTATAGGAAACATCCTCTCCACATCCACTCTATCTGTGTCCTCTGGTCCTAGACTCTTCCACTATAGGAAACATCCTCTCCACATCCACTCTATCTGTGTCCTCTGGTCCTAGACTCCCCCACTATAGGAAACATCCTCTCCACATCCACTCTATCTGTGACCCTAGACTCTTCCACTATAGGAAACATCCTCTACACATCCACTCTATCTGTGCCCTCTGGTCCTAGACTCTTCCACTATAGGAAACATCCTCTCCACATCCACTCTATCTGTGACCCTAGACTCTTCCACTATAGGAAACATCCTCTCCACATCCACTCTATCTGTGCCCTCTGGTCCTAGACTCTTCCACTATAGGAAACATCCTCTCCACATCCACTCTATCTGTGACCCTAGACTCTTCCACTATAGGAAACATCCTCTCCACATCCACTCTATCTGTGCCCTCTGGACCTAGACTCTTCCACTATAGGAAACATCCTCTCCACATCCACTCTATCTGTGCCCTCTGGACCTAGACTCTTCCACTATAGGAAACATCCTCTCCACATCCACTCTATCTGTGTCCTCTGGTCCTAGACTCCCCTACTATAGGAAACATCCTCTCCACATCCACTCTATCTGTGACCCTAGACTCTTCCACTATAGGAAACATCCTCTCCACATCCACTCTATCTGTGCCCTCTGGTCCTAGACTCTTCCACTATAGGAAACATCCTCTCCACATCCACTCTATCTGTGACCCTAGACTCTTCCACTATAGGAAACATCCTCTCCACATCCACTCTATCTGTGCCCTCTGGACCTAGACTCTTCCACTATAGGAAACATCCTCTCCACATCCACTCTATCTGTGCCCTCTGGACCTAGACTCTTCCACTATAGGAAACATCCTCTCCACATCCACTCTATCTGTGTCCTCTGGTCCTAGACTCCCCTACTATAGGAAACATCCTCTCCACATCCACTCTATCTGTGTCCTCTGGTCCTAGACTCCCCCACTATAGGAAACATCCTCTCCACATCCACTCTATCTGTGTCCTCTGGTCCTAGACTCCCCCACTACAGGAAACATCCTCTCCACATCCACTCTATCTGTGTCCTCTGGTCCTAGACTCCCCCACTACAGGAAACATCCTCTCCACATCCACTCTATCTGTGTCCTCTGGTCCTAGACTCCCCCCACTATAGGAAACATCCTCTCCACATCCACTCTATCTGTGTCCTCTGGTCCTAGACTCCCCCACTACAGGAAACATCCTCTCCACATCCACTCTATCTGTGTCCTCTGGTCCTAGACTCCCCCACTACAGGAAACATCCTCTCCACATCCACTCTATCTGTGTCCTCTGGTCCTAGACTCCCCCCACTATAGGAAACATCCTCTCCACGTCCACTCTATCTGTGTCCTCTGGTCCTAGACTCCCCCCACTATAGGAAACATCCTCTCCACATCCACTCTATCTGTGCCTTTAACTATTCAACAAGTTTCTGAATCGCAACCAGTTTATATGTCATGAAATTTGTTGTTTTGCAGCAATACAATAAAATCAAATCTATGAATGACAGTAAGAGATATATATATATATATATATATATATATAATATACACATCACAGACATACACACACATATATAAAACGTTAAATGAAATAACCACAGCAAAAAGAGGCAAAAAGTAGTTCGTAGGTTCATTGCCCATTCAGAAAGTTAATGGTGGCGTGGGACAAGCTCCTGAATCTGAGTGTGTGTCGTCAGGCTCCTGTACCTTCTCCCTGATGGTATCAATGAGATGTCCTGGGTGATGGGGGACGCCCATGATGGAAACTTTGAAGGTGTCCACAATGCTGTGGAGATTCATTTCTGTCATACTGCAAAGCTGCCAGCTGGGGGCGATGCTGCACCATAGATAGACTGCTGACCACAGCAGACACAGTGTCAATCTGCAGTCAGTGATCGAGGCGGTGGGACTGACCATTACAGAGTCCGGTGTGGATACAGGAGGGACTGACCATTACAGAGTCCGGTGTGGATACAGGAGGGACTGACCATTACAGAGAGTCCGGTGTGGATACAGGAGGGACTGACCATTACAGAGTCCGGTGTGGATACAGGAGGGACTGACCGGTCAGAGAGTCCGGTGTGGATACAGGAGGGACTGACCATTACACAGAGTCCGGTGTGGATACAGGAGGGACTGACCATTACAGAGAGTCTGGTGTGGATACAGGAGGGACTGACCATTACAGAGAATCCGGTGTGGATAGAGGAGGGACTGACCATTACAGAGTCCGGTGTGGATACAGGAGGGACTGACCATTACAGAATCCGGTGTGGATACAGGAGGGACTGACCATTACAGAGTCCGGTGTGGATACAGGAGGGACTGACCATTACAGAGAGTCCGGTGTGGATACAGGAGGGACTGACCATTACAGAATCCGAGTGTGGATGCAGGAGGGACTGACCATTACAGAGAGTCCGGTGTGGATACAGGAGGGACTGACCATTACAGAATCCGGTGTGGATACAGAAGGGACTGACCATTACAGAGAGTCCAGTGTGGATACAGGAGGGACTGACCATTACAGAATCCGGTGTGGATGCAGGAGGGACTGACCATTACAGAGAGTCCGGTGTGGATACAGGAGGGACTGACCATTACAGAATCCGGTGTGGATACAGGAGGGACTGACCATTACAGAGTCCGGTGTGGATACAGGAGGGACTGACCATTACAGAGAGTCCGGTGTGGATACAGGAGGGACTGACCATTACAGAATCCGAGTGTGGATGCAGGAGGGACTGACCATTACAGAGAGTCCGGTGTGGATACAGGAGGGACTGACCATTACAGAGTCCGGTGTGGATACAGAAGGGACTGACCATTACAGAGAGTCCAGTGTGGATACAGGAGGGACTGACCATTACAGAATCCGGTGTGGATACAGGAGGGACTGACCATTACAGAGAATCCGGTGTGGATACAGGAGGGACTGACCATTACAGAATCTGGTGTGGATACAGGAGGGACTGACCTTTACAGAGAGTCGGGTGTGGATGCAGGAGGGACTGACCATTACAGAGAGTCCGGTGTGGATACAGGAGGGTTCCCTGTCCTGGTGATGAGACCTCGGTGCTGACAGGGTATTCATTAGGCTTACAGCCTGAGGGAAGAAGCTGTTACCCAGTCTGACAGTCCCAGTCCTGATGTTCCTGAACCTCCTTCCTGATGGTAGTGAGTCAAAGAGATTGAGGGATAGGTGCTTCTTGCCCTTCCTATTCAGGGTGTGGAACTACTGTCAGGAGTGCAAGACATGGAATCTCCACTGTGGTTTAAAGGCTACAGAGAAGGAAGGGTACGTGGAGGACAGAGGTAAGGTCTATGATTGGTGGGAAGCACCCAGGGCATGCTGCGGGGGAAAGGTGACACGACTGACCGTTGGCCGGTGAATGTTCCTGCTGTCAGAACAAAGCTATTGTCAGATCCCTGTATACGTATAAGTGTGTGTGTGTGTGTGTGTGTGTGTGTGTGTGTGTGTGTGTGTGTGTGTGTGTGTGTGTGTGTGTGTGTGTGTGTGTGTGTGCACACTCACACACACTTTCACACATACTCTTACCCACACTGACACACAAAACACACACTCACACATACATAAACACACAGACTCTCTCACACACACATATATATGTATATACAGACTTGCACACACACACTCTTACACGCACACTCACACACACTTTCACACATACTCTTACCCACACTGACACACAAAAACACACACTCACACATACATAAACACACAGACTCTCTCACACACATATATATGTATATACAGACTTGCACACACACACTCACACAGACTGACACACACACAAACACTCACACATTCTCTCTCTCTCTCTCTCTCTCTCTCTCTCTCTCTCTCGCTCTCTCTCTAGATTGAAGTGTCTGCCCTTTCAACAGTTTACACCTCAGTGCCACGGGCCGAGTCCAGTGCTGTGTTTGTGTGTGGTGAGCAAAACAGCACAACAGAGCTCCAGTGGAGGGCTGGCAGTTCCTGACACCCTCAGCTGCCCTTTCTGCTTTCAAACATGTCTCCACTGGAGGTGGCGGAGGGTGGACAATCGTCTACATGGACTTTAGCCAGGCACTTGACAATGTCCCACATGGGAGGCTGGTTGAGAAGTTTCAGTCGCTCGGCATTCAAGATGAGGTAGTAAATTGGATTAGACATGGACTAAGTGGGAGAAGCCAGAGAGTGGTAGTGGAGGATTGCCTCTCTGACTGGAGGCCTGTGACTAGTCGTGTACCACAGGGATCGGACTGGGACCTTTGTGGTTTGTCTTCTATATCAATGACCGGGATCAGCAGATTTGTGAATGATGCCAATGTTTGTGGTGTTGTGGACAGTGAGGAAGACTATCAGAGCTTGCAGTGGGATCTGCATCAGCTGGAAAATGGGCTGCAAAATGGCAGATGGAATTTAATGCAGACAAGTATGAGGTTTTGCACTTTGCTAGGAGCAACCAGGGTACGGCAGTAAGGTAAGAGTGCAGTAAAACAAAGGATCTGAGAATACAGATCCATAATTCATTGGAATGGATGGCACAGGTAGTTGGGGTTGAAAAGAAAGCTTTTGGCACATTGACCTTCATAAATCAAAGTATTAAGTGCAGGAGTTGGGATGTTAAATTGCAGTTGTCTAAGACATTGGTGAGGCCTAATTTGGAGTATTGTTTGCAGTTTTGGTCACCTACCTTCAGGAAAGATGTAAATGAGGTTGAAAGAGTGCAGAGCAACTTTACAAGGATGCTACTGGGACTTGAAGGCCTGAGTTATAGGGCAAGATAGAATAGGTTAGTACTTTATCCTCGTCATGCAGAGATTGAGAGGAGATTTGACAGAGGTATACAAAATAATGAGAGGAAAAGAGAGTGTAAATGCAGGCAGGCTTTTTCCACTGAGGTTGAGTGGGACTACAACCATAGATCACGGGGAGAATGTGAGAGATGAAATGTTCAAGGGCAACGATGGATAGATACGACTTTTAAGCAGGTGGCTACACCCAGAGTGCAGAATTCAGGGAGTGGATGGGTGAACACTGAGGAAGGTAAAGGGAGAAGGAAGACAGTGCAGGGTCCCTCTGGGGCCATTCCCCTCAGCAACAGGTATCCCCCTTTGCATACTGATGACCTATCTGGGCAAGGCAGCAGCAGCCAGACCAATAGCACTGTGGTCAGCTCTGAATGGGAGGGTGAAGTCAGGCGGAGCAATAGTCATAGGGGACTCGATAGTTAGAGGGACAGATAGGAGATTCTGCAGCAGCAAAAGAGACGCTAGGATTGTGTGTTGCCTCCTGAGTGCCTTGGTCCAGGATGTCTCTGAGCAGCTGCAGAATGTTCTTGAAGGGGAGGGTGAGCAGCCAGAGGTTGTGGTACATGTTGGCACCAATGACACAGGCAGGAGAGGGGTAGAGGTCCTGTGCAGTAAGTTTAGGGAGTTAAGGAAGGAGGCTGAAGAGCAGGACCTCCAAGGTGGCAATCTCCTGATTACTCCCGGTGCCACGAGCTAGTGAAGGTCAGGACAGGAAGGTGGTGCCCATGAACGAGTGGCTGAGAAGGTGGTCCGGGGGGTGGGGGTGGGGGAGCAGGGTTTCAAGTTCCTGGATCGTTGGAATATTTTCTGGGGAAGGGATGCCCTGTACAAGTGGGATGGTTTGCACCTGAACTGAAGGGAACCAATATCCTGGGAGGGAGGTTTGCTAATACTATTGAGGAGGGTTTAAACTAGATTTTCTGTGGGAGTGGGAACCGAAGCGAAGAGGCAGAGAATGGGGAGGTTGGCACACAAGTAGAGTCAGCTTGTAGGGAGTTTGTGAGGAAGGATAGGCAGATGATAGAGCAAAGATGCACTCAGCCTGATGGTTCGAGATGTGTCTATTTTAATGCAAGGAGTATCATAAGCAAGGCAAATGAACTTAGATCAATACGTAGAACTATGATGCTGTGGCCATTTTACAGAGACTTGGATGTCTCAGGGACAAGAATGGCCGTTGAGTGTGTCGGGCTTTCGATGTTTCAAAAGGGACAGGGAGGGAGGCAGAAGAGGTGGGGGAGTGGCATTGCTAATCAGGGATAGTATCACGGCTGCAGAAAAGGAGGAAGTCATGGAGGGATTGTCTACTGAGTCATTGTGGGTGGAAGTCAGAAACAGGAAGGGGCAATAACTCTCCTGGGTGTTCTTTATAAACCCTCAACCCACCAATAGTAACAGAGACATCGAGAAGCAGATAGGGAGGCAGATTCTGGAATGGTGCAATAATAATAGGGTTGTTGTGATGGGGGATTTTATCTTTCCTAATATTGACTGGGATCTCCTCAGAGCAAGGAGTTTAGATGGGTTGGAGTTTGTTAGGTGTGTTCAGGAAGGTTTCCTGACACAATATGTAGATAAGCCAACTAGAGGAGAGGTTGTACTTGATCTGGTATTGGGAAATGAACCTGGTCAGGTGTCAGATCTCTCAGTGCGAGAGCATTTTGGAGATAGTTATCATAACTCTGTTGTCTTCACCATGGTGCTGGAGAGGGATAGGAGCAGACAGTTTGGGAAAACATTTATTTGGGGTAGGGGGAAATATGATGCTATTAGGCAGGAAGTTGGGAGTATAAGTTGAGAGCAGATGTTCTCAGGGAAATGCATGGCAGAAATATGGTAAATGTTCAGGGAAAACTTGCATGGATTTCTGCATAGGTACGTTCCATCGAGGGAGGGAAAGGATGGTAGGGTTAAAGAACCATGGTGTACAAAGAATGTGGAAAATCTAGTTAGGAAGAAAAGAAAAGCTTACGGAAGGTTCAAGAAACTAGGTACTGTTAGAACTCTGGAAAATTACAGGGGTTGCTAGGAAGGAGCTTAAGAATGGAATTAGGAGAACCAGAAGGGGCCATAGGAAGGCCTTTGTGAGCAGGATTAAGGAAAACCCAAAGGCATTCTACAAGTATGTGAAGAGCAAGAGGGTGAGCCGTGTGAGAATAGGACCAATCTGGTGCGATAGTGGAAACGTTCATGGAGCTGGAGGAGGTAGCAGAGGTACTTAATGAACACTCTGCTTCAGTATTCACCAGTGAAAGGGACCTTGGCACTTGTAGGGATGACTTACAGTGCACTGAAACACTTGAGAGTATAGACATTAAGAGGATGTGCTGGAGCTTTTGGAAAGCATCAAGTTGAATAAGTCACCGGGACCAGACCAGGCTACTGTGGGAAGTGAGGGAGGAGATTTCTGAGCTTCTGGCGATGATCTTTGCATCACCAATAGGGACAGAGAAGTATCAGAGGATTGGAGGGCTGCAAATGTTGTTCAAGAAAGGGAGTAGAGGTAACCCAGGAAATTATAGGCCAGTAGGTCTGATTTCAGTGGTGGGCAAGTTGTTGGAGAAGATTCTGAGAGGCAGGATCTATGAGTATTTAGAGAGACATCATCTGATTAGGGATAGAGAGCGTGGTTTTGTCAAGGGCAGGTTGCATCTTACGAGCCTGATTGAACTCTTTGAGGTTGTAACAAAACACATTGATGAAGGTAGAGCAGTGGATGGAGTTTATATGGATTTCAGTAAGGCATTTGATAAGGTTCCCCATGCAAGGCTCATTCAGAAAGTAATGAGGCATGGGATCCAGAATTGGCTTGCCCACAGATGGCAAAGGGTGGTTGTAGATGGTTCGTATTCTGCATGGAGGTCGGTGACTAGTGGTGTGCCTCAGGGATCTGTTCTGGGACCCCTCCTCTTCGTGATTTTTATAAATGACCTGGGTGAGGAAGTAGAAGGGTGGCTTAGTAAGTTTGTTGATGACACAAAGGTTGGAGGTGTTGTGGATAGTCTGGAGGGTTGTCAGATGATACAACAGGATATCAATAGGATGCAGAACCAGGCTAAGAAGTGTCAGATGGAGTTCAACACAGATAAGTGTGAAGTGGTTCATGTTGGTCGGTCAAATTTGAAGACAGCATATAGTATTAATGGTAAGAATCTTGGCAGTGTGGAGGATCAGCGAGATCTTGGGGTCCGAGTTCATAGGACACTCAAAGCTGCTACGCAGGTTGACAGTGTTGTTAAGAAGGCATACGGTGTGTTGACCTTCATCAACCAGGGGATTGAGTTCAAGAGCCATGAGGTAATGTTACAGCTATACAAGACCTTGGTCAGACCCCATTTCGAGTACTGTCGTCAGTTCTGGTTGCCTCACTACTATAGTGGGTACTATAGAGCGAGTGTAGAGGAGATTTCCAAGTGATTGGAGGAGATTGGAGAGCATGCGTTATGAGAATAGGTTGAGTGAACTTGGCCTTTTTTCCTTGGAGCACCGGAAGTGTACAAGATGATCAGAGGCATTGATTGTGTGGATAGTCAGAGGCTTTTTCCCAGGGCTGAAATGGCTAACACAAGGCAGCATAGTCTTATGGTGCTTGGAAGTAGGTACAAGGGGGATTTCCACACAGAGTGGTGGGTACGTGGAATGCACTGCTGGTGACGGTGGTGGAGGCGGATACGATAGGGTCTTCTAAGAGACTTTTGGATAGGTACATGGAGCTTAGAAAAATAGAGGGCTATAGGTAAGCCTAGTAATTTCTAAAGTAGGGTCATGTTCAGCACAACTTTGTGGGCCGAAGGGCCTGTATTGTGCTGTAGGTTTTCTATGTTTCTACCTCACACTTGTCTGCATTAAATTCCATCTGAGATGGAGAAGGCAGAATGAAGGAATTCTGAAGATTGACAACCTTTAGAGTGAAGACACTTGTCTACGTGTGTTGGAACTCAGGAAGAATCAGCCCAGATGACAGGCCTCTGACTGGAGGGAGAGAGGTATTATTCACTATATATTATTCCATCACTATAGTCTCTCTCTGGTCTGCAGAAAACTTGTGTGAAATCTAGATAGAGTAGGTTGGAGTGGAACCTAGGACCAGGGGGCCGAGACTCAGAATACAAGGAAATCCCTTTAGAACAGAAATGAGGAGAAGTCTCGTTAGCCAGAGGGTGGTGAATATGTGGACTCCATTGCCACTGATGTCTGTGGAGGCCGTCATTGGGTACATTTTTGTAAAGAAGTTAATAGGTTTTTGAGGTTAATCGGTATCAAAGGTTAAAGGGAGAACGGGGTTGACAGCACTATTATAGAGCTCTTATAGATAGTGGGGTCAAGGGATATGGGGAGAGGGCAGGAACGGGGTACTGGTTGTGTATGATCAGCCATGATCACAGTGAATGGTGGTGCTGGCTAGAAGGGCCGAATGGCCTACTCCTGCACCTATTGTCTATTAAATCAGCCATGATGGAATGCTGGAGCAGTCTTGGGCTGAGGGGGGAGAGGGGGAGCCTTCGAGTGGTGGTATAAGCTCAGATAACCCAGCCATCGGATCTTGCTGTTGTCCACCGAGGGTGTGAAGGATGTGGAGAGTTGGAAGGAGACTCAGGCCTGTGCAGAGGCCCACTGAGACAAATCGCTGATGTCACATTACTTAAGACTATTGTCAGCTTCAGACCTATCAGAGAAATCTGATCCCAACAGTTTGCGAGGCAGAACGAGGCTCGGCCTCTCATTTCCAAACACGTGTCACTCTGCGGTGCCCCAGGGTGAAGGGTGTAGCTACTGCACTCCACCCTCTGCTCGTAACCGCCCCCCCCAACACAACCGTACAGGTAAACTGACACAGCTCAGCAAGAGGAGGGTGGGATATCAAAAGGAGCGGGGGGGGGGGCAAGGGCAGAGACGTGAAATTTGTTAACAGCAGCAGCAGTTCAATGCAATACATAAAATAGCAGAGAGAGAAAAAAATAATAAGAAATAAACAAGTAAATCAATTATGTATATTGAATAGATTTTAAAATATGCAAAAACAGAAGTACTGTATATTTAAAAAAATGAGGTAGTGTCCAAGGGTTCAATGTCCATTTAGGAATTGGATGGCAGAGGGGAGGAAGTTGGTCCTGAATCACTGAGTGTGTGCCTTCAGGCTTCTGTACCTCCTACCCGATGGTAACAGTGAGAAAAGGACATGCCCTGGGTGCTGGAGGTCCTTAATAACAGATGCTGCCATTTTGAGACACCGCTCCTTGAAGATGTCCTGGGTACTTTGTAGGCTAGTACCCAAGATGGAGCCGACTAGAAAATGTCCTTGAATACTCCCGCTAGTTGGCTGGCACACCGGGTCCTCCAGCCTTGCAAGGGTTTACTCTCTTCAAAGAGAAGCATAGATCAAGTGGACAGAGGGTATCTGTTTCGCAGGGTTAAAATGTCTGAAACCAGAGGGCAGGCATTGAAATTGAGAGAGGGATGCAAGGGGTATATCGTCATTCAGAGAATGGTGGATACCTGCAATGCATTGCCTGGTATTGTGATAGAGGCAAGTACTTCAGAGGCTTTTAAGAGACGTTTGGATTGACACATGGATGTAAAGAAGATGGAGGGATATGGACATGGTGTAGGTTGGAGAGATTAGTGTTTGGGTGTTTTTGATTTGCTTTTAAGCTGGTTCAGCACAACATTGTGGGCCGAATGGCCTGTTCTTGTGTTCTATATCTAACTTACCTGTGTCTCCCGTAGTTTTAGAAACCTCGACCGTCTCTCCTCAGCTTCCGACCTTCCAGAGAAAACACTTGGTTTTGTATCATCGTGTGTACACTTCAATCTGAGTGAACCTCTTCTGCACCCCCTCCAAAGCCTCCATACCCTTCCTGTAAGGGTGTGACAGAAGTGCACTAGCTACTCCATATGTGACCTGCTGCATGCCTCTGATGTTCAATGCCCCGGTCACTAAGGCAAGCGTTACATGAGCTCCATTCGGTCTGCAAAAAGCAAGATGTCCCATGCCTAGCCATCCAAATTCCTATCCCACTCCTTTTCCAAAATGTCAATCCAGAGCCTCCTCTTCTGCCATGATGAGACCGCTGTCAGGGTGGAGAAGGAATACCTCATGTTCCGTGTAGATATGAACATCAATTTCTCCAATTTCTAATAATTTTTCCCCTCTGCTTCCCTCTTCATCATTTCCCCACTCTGGCCTCTTAAGATTCTCCTCACCTGCCTATCACCTTCCTCTGGTGTCCCCTCCTACCCTCTCTCCCATGGTCCATTCTCCTACCCTATCAGATTGCTTCTTCTTCAGCACTATGCCTTTTCCACCTATCACCTCCCAGCTTCTTATATCATACCCTCTCCTCCACCTATCACCTTCTAGTATGTCCTTCTCTCTCTCTCTCTCTCTCCCTCTCCCTCTCTCTCTCCACCTTCTTATTCTGGCACCTTCCCCCTTCCTTTCCAGTTCTGAAGAAGAGTCTCGGACTGAAGTGTCGAAAGTTTATTAATTTCCATTGATGCTGCCTGACCTGCTGAGTTCCTCCAGCATTTTCTGTGTGCTTTTTTTCTGCCTATTATACTTCCAGCCAGCTGTGGATTTGGGCCAGAAAAGGCCTCTGCTTATCAACACTGATGAGGGTCTTGTCATTTACTGTCTGCTGTTTGCCAATCTCACCGCTGAGGTACAACACTGGCCTGATTAAACTCCATCTGCCATTTCTCTCCCCTTAGCTGCTCTGATCTAAAACCTGCCGTACTGTTTGGCAGTGGCAGCCATAAGACTTAGGAGCAGAATTAGGCCATTTGGCCCATCGAGTCTGCTCTGCCATTCCATCATGGCTGACTTATTATTCCTCTCAACCCCATTCTCCTGCCTTCTCCACATAACATTTGATGCCCTGACTAATCAAGAACCTATCAAACAGTGACTTGGCTTCCACAGCTGTCTGTGGCAATGAATTCCACAGATTCACTACACTCTGGTTAAAGAAATTCCTCCTTGTCTCTGTTCTAACTGGACGTCCCTCTGCTCTGAGGCTGCCCTTTGGCCCTAGACTCTCCCACTATAGGACACATCCTCTCCATAACCACTATTTCTTGGCCTTTCAATATCTGATAGGTTTCAGTGAGATCCACCCTCATTCTTCTGATTTCTCAAGCTCAGGCTCAGAGCCTCTTACATTAACCCTTTCATTACGGGGATCTTGAACTTCATCTGAACCCTCTCCAATGTCAACACATCCTTTCTTAGTTATTGAGCCCAAAACTTCTCACAATACTCCCAGTGCAGTCTGACCAGTACCTTCTAAAGCCTCAGCATTACATCCTTGCTTTTACATTCTAGTCCTCTCAAAGTGAATGCTAACATTGCATTTGTCTTCCTCTCCAGACTCAACCTGCAAAATAATCTTTAGGGAAAACTGTACGAGGACTCCCAAGTCCCTTTGCACCTCTGATATTTGAATTTTCTCCCTGTTTACAAGAGGCAGTAGCCCATGCCTTTATTTCTTCTACTAAAGTTCATGACTACACTTCCCAACACTATATACCATCTGCCACTTCTTTGCCCATTCTCCTAATCTACCCAAGCCCTTCTGCAGCCTCCCTAGTTCCTCAACACCACCTGCCCCTCCACCTATCTTCATAATATATGCAAATTTGACCAAAAAGCCATCAATTCTGCAAAAAGGACTGGTCCCAACCACGTCCCTGCAGAACGGCAGGTGACCAGAAATCGCTCCCTTTATACCCATTCTCTGCTTTTATTCTCAGAAGCAATGCCAAGCTGGCTGTGAAGCAAGGTCCCATCACTCTGCTCTCTGGAACTGTATCACACAGGTCTGCGCTCTTCTCTCCTGACAGGAAGGAGGGCCATGGTCTGCGGGTTCACTGGGACAAACTACGAGAGGCTCATTTCTTATCCCGCTGGAATCCCTGGAGCAATGAGATTCCGTACACAACCTTCACTGAACACCCGGTTAAAGGAGCCAATGATATGTTCACCAAGATCTGTGAGGTACGAGTGGGCTCACAGGGAGGGAAGGGTCTCTGAGGTGCGAGTGGGCTCACAGGGAGGGAAGGGTCTCTGAGGTACGAGTGGGCTCACAGGGAGGGAAGGGTCTCTGAGGTACGAGTGGGCTCACAGGGAGGGAAGGGTCTCTGAGGTACGAGTGGGCTCACAGGGAGGGAAGGGTCTCTGAGGTACGAGTGGGCTCACAGGGAGGGAAGGGTCCGTGAGGTACGAGTGGGCTCACGGGGAGGGAAGGGTCTCTGAGGTGCGAGTGGGCTCACAGGGAGGGAAGGGTCTCTGAGGTGCGAGTGGGCTCACAGGGAGGGAAGGGTCTCTGAGGTACGAGTGGGCTCACAGGGAGGGAAGGGTCTCTGAGGTGCGAGTGGGCTCACAGGGAGGGAAGGGTCCATGAGGTACGAGTGGGCTCACAGGGAGGGAAGGGTCTCTGAGGTACGAGTGGGCTCACAGAGAGGGAAGGGTCTCTGAGGTACGAGTGGGCTCACAGAGAGGGAAGGGTCCGTGAGGTACGAGTGGCTCATAGGGAGGGAAGGGTCTCTGAGGTACGAGTGGGCTCACAGGGAGGGAAGGGTCTCTGAGGTACGAGTGGGCTCACAGAGAGGGAAGGGTCTCTGAGGTACGAGTGGGCTCACAGAGAGGGAAGGGTCCCTGAGGTACGAGTGGGCTCACGGGGAGGGAAGGGTCTCTGAGGTACGAGTGGGCTCACGGGGAGGGAAGGGTCTCTGAGGTGCGAGTGGGCTCACGGGGAGGGAAGGGTCTCTGAGGTACGAGTGGGCTCACAGAGAGGGAAGGGTCTCTGAGGTACGAGTGGGCTCACAGAGAGGGAAGGGTCTCTGAGGTACGAGTGTCTCACAGGGAGGGAAGGGTCCGTGAGGTACGAGTGGGCTCACAGGGAGGGAAGGGTCCGTGAGGTACGAGTGGGCTCACAGGGAGGGAAGGGTCTCTGAGGTACGAGTGGGCTCACAGGGAGGGAAGGGTCCGTGAGGTACGAGTGGGCTCACAGGGAGGGAAGGGTCTCTGAGATACGAGTGGGCTCACAGGGAGGGAAGGGTCCGTGAGGTACGAGTAGCTCACAGGGAGGGAAGGGTCTCTGAGGTACGAGTGGGCTCACAGGGAGGGAAGGGTCCGTGAGGTACGAGTGGCTCACAGGGAGGGAAGGGTCTCTGAGGTAGGAGTGGACTCACGGGGGTGGGGGGGGGAGGGTCTGAGACAGATCAATAGCTCAGGGTCTTTAAATGTCAGATGCAACCTCTTGAATCACCAGCCCTTGAAAATGTCGTTAATGGTGGGTAAGGATGAATGTGCAAGGGAAGATACGAATAAGCTGGAGATATTGTAATGAGAGACACAAAGATGACAGAGGAACTGAATGCGTTTTTTGCATCAGTCTTCACAGTGGAAGACATCTGCCATATACCAGATATTCAAGAGTGTCAGGGAAGTGAAGTACACACAGTAAA
Organism: Hemitrygon akajei; assembly: GCF_048418815.1. Taxonomy (NCBI): domain Eukaryota; kingdom Metazoa; phylum Chordata; class Chondrichthyes; order Myliobatiformes; family Dasyatidae; genus Hemitrygon; species Hemitrygon akajei. The sequence continues at coordinate 205,920,847 of NC_133126.1, read as the reverse complement.
AATTACGACTGAGAAGGTGTTGAGAAAGCTTAATGGTCTGAGGGTGGCTAAATCTCCTGGACCTGATGGAATGCATCCTCAGTTTCTAAAGGAAGGAGCTGGAGAAATTGCAGAGGCATTAACGATGATCTTTCAAAAATCAATAGATTCTGACATTGTACCAGATGACTGGAAAATTGCAAATCTTACTCTGCTATTTAAGAAGGGTAGGAGGCAGCAGAAAAACCATAAGATTATAAGGTCATAAGACCATAAGATATAGGAGCAGAAGTAGGCCATTCAGTCCATCAAGTCTGCTCCACCATTCAATCATGGGCTGATCCAATTCTTCCAGTCATCCCCACTCCCCTGCCTTCTCCCCATACCCTTTGATGCCCTGGAAATCAAGAACCTATCTATCTCTCAACAAATTCCACGGATTTACCACCTTCTGACTAAAGTAATTTCTCCGCATCTCAATTTTAAAACGACATCCTTCAATCCTAAAGTTGTGCCCTTACATTCTTATATAGGAAGGAAACGGACCTGTTAACCTGACATCAATTGTAGGAATCAATTGTTAGGGATGAGATTACAGAGTACCTGGAGGCACATGACAAGATAGGCCAAAGCCAGCATGGTTTCCTGAAAGGAAAATCCTGCCTGACTAACCCACTGCAATTCTTTGAGGAAATTACAAGCAGGGTAGACAAAGGAAATGCAGTAGATGTGGTGTACTTGGATTTTCAGAAGGCCTTTGACAAGGTGCCACACATGAGGCTGCTTAGCAAGATAAGAGCCCATGGAATTACAGGGAAGTTACTAGCATGAGTGGAGCATCACCTGGTTGGCAGAAAACAGAGAGTGGGAATAAAGGGATCCTATTCTGGCTGGCTGCCGGTTACCAGTGGAGTTCCACAGGGGTCGGTGTTGGGACCGCTTCTTTTTATGATGTATGGAATGATTTGGAATTTGGGATTAATGGATTTGTGGCTAAGTTTGCCAATGATACAAAGATATGTGGAGGATCAGGTGTAATGTTGAGGAAACAGAGAGCCTGCGGAGAGATTTAAACAGTTTAGGGGAAAGGGCAAAGATGTGGCAAATGAAATACAATGTTGGAAAGTGTATGGTCGTGCACTTTGATGGAAGAAATAAATGGGCAGACTATTATTTATATAGTTATTTATATATATTATTTATATACTATTATTTATATGGGGAGAGAATTCAAAATGCAGAGATGCAAAGGGACTTGTGCAGGATACCCTAAAGGTTAGCCTCCAGGTTGAGTCAGTTGTGAAGAAGGCGAATGCAATGTTGACATTCATTTCTAGAGGTATAGAATATAAGAACAGGGATTTGATGTTGATGCTCTATAAGGCACTCATGAGACCACACTTGGAGTATTGTGTGAGTTTTGGGCTCCTTATTTTAGAAAGGATATACTGACATTGGAGAGGGTTCAGAGAAAATTCACGAGAATGATTCCAGGAATGAGAGGGTTACCATATGAGGAATGTCTGGCAGCTCTTGGGCTGTATTCCCTGGAGTTCAGGAGAATGGGGGGGGGGTCACATAGAAACATTCCAAATGTTAAAAGGCCTGAACAGATTAGATAATGGCAAAGTTATTTCCCATAGTAGGGGAATTTAGGACAAGAGGGCACGACTTCAGGATTGAAGGACATCCTTTTAGAACTGAGATGCAGAGAAATTACTTTAGTCAAACGGTGGAAAATCTGTGGAATTTGTTGCCACAAGCGGCTGTGGAGGCCAAGTCATTGGGTGTATTTAAGACAGAGGTAGATAGGTTTTTGATTAACCAGGGCATCAAAGAGTATGGGGTGAAGGCCGGGGAGTGGGAATGACTGGAAGAATCGGATCAGCCCATGACTCGATGGGCTGAATGGCCTAGTCCTGTTCCTATATCTTATGGTCATATGGACAAGGAGAAATTTACAAGGACGCTGTCAGGACCAGAGGTTCTGCGTTATTGGGAAAGGTTGAATAGGGGAGAATCGATGGAGGTATAGAAAATGACGAGGGTATCGATAGGGTAAATGTAATCAGGCTTTTTCCACTGAGGTTGGATGAGATTGGAACTGGAGGTCAGTGGTTCTGGAAGAAAGGTGTAGTGTTTCACTTGGGGGGAGAGAGCTTGACATGTGCTGCCAGTAGGAATGGCAGGTGCAGGTTCAATGTCGGAGTTGAAGTGAAATTTGGATAGGTACGTGGATGGGTGTGGTCCAGATGAGATGCCAGTTGATGGGACCAGGCAGATTAATGGACTAGTTGGGCCAAAGGCTCTGATTCTCTACTGTAGTGTTCTCTGACTGTGACTCTATTTAGGATCTAAAGATTAGCTTCATTTGTCACATGTACATTGAAACATTGAGTTAAAGGTGCCAGTTTGTGCAACTCGGTCGAAGGGTTTTGCTGGGGTTGGCCTACAGGTATCACACACTCCTGGTGTCATCAGAGCAAGCCGACAACCTACTAACCCTAACCCATGTGGGTGATAACTGGAGCACCGTGGTCACAAGGAGAACGAACAAACTCCTTACAGACACCAGCGGTAATATACGCTGGCATTGGACAGGGTCCAGAGGAGCATCACGAGAATGATTCCAGAAATCAAAGGCTTAACATACGAGGAGTGTGTGATGACTCTGGGCCTGTACTCACTGAAGGAGGGCCTCAGTAGAATGGACATGGAGAGGATGTTTCCCATAGTGGGGGAAATTCTGGATCAGAGGGCAGAGCCTCAGAATAAAGGGATGTCTGTTTAGACGAGGAGGAAGTTCTTTAGCCAGAGGTGAATCTGTGGAATTCATTGCCACAGGCAGCTGTGGAGGCCAAGTCGGGCTATATTTAAAGTGGAGATTGTTAGATTCTTGATTGGTTAGGGCATCAAAAGTTGCAAAGTAAATGGAATAAGCAAGCAGTATACAGATTATAGCTGAGAGCTTAATGTCCAAGGATACATATTGTATTGAAAGGACAAGCAGGAAGCAGGTGGTGTGGCTTTGTTGGTAGAAAATGAAATTAAATCATTAGAAAGGTGTTGAATCATTGTGGGTAGAGTTAAGGAACTGTAAGTGTAAAAGGACCTTGATAGGAGAAATATAGAGACCCCAAACAGTAGTAAGGATTTAGTCTACAAGTTACAAAGGGAGATAGAAAATGTATGCTAAAAGAGCAATGTTACAATAGTCATTTGGGATTTCAATATGCAAGTAGATTGGGAAAGTCAGGTTGGTGCTAGATTCCAAGAGGGGGAATTTCTAGAATGCCTATGAGATGCAGCTTGTGGTTGAGCCCACTAGAGGATCAGCTATTCTGGATTGGCTGTTGTGCAATGAACCAGAGTTAAAGGTAAAGGAACCCTTTGGGGAAGTGATCATCACATGTTCAAATTCACCCTGAAATTTGAGAAGGAGAAGCTAAAGTGAGATGTATCAGTATTACAGTGGAGTAAAGGGAATTACACAGGTATGAGAGAGGAGTTGGCCAGAACTGATTGGAAAAGAACACTGGCAGGGATGATGGCAGGACGGCAATGGCTGGAATTTCTGAAAGCAATTCGGAAGGCACGGGATATGTACATCCCAAAGGCAATATGACACAACTATGGCTAACAAGGGAAGTCAAAGACAATATAAAAGTGAAAAAGAGGGCATATAACAGAGCACAAATTAGTGGGAAGTTAAAGGATTGGGAAGATTTTAAATACCAGTAGTAGGCAACTAATAAAGCCATTAAGAAGGTAAACCTGGAATATACAAGTAAGCTAGCTAATAATTTCAAATAGGATACCAAAAGTTTCTTTGGATACACAAAGTGTAAAAGAGAGACGAGAGTGGACGTCAGACTACTGGAAAATGATGCGGGAGAGGTGGTAATGGGGGACAAGGAAATGGCGATCAAGTTGAATAAGTATTTTGCATCAGTCTTCACTGTGGAGGACGCTCGCAGTACGGTGGAAGTTCCAGGAGTCAGAGAGCATGAAGTGTGTGAAGCTACCATAACTAGAGAGAAGGTCCTTGGGAAACTGAAAGGTCTGAAGATAGATAAATCACCTGGACCAGATGGTGTCCACCCCAGGGCTCTGAAAGAGGTGGCTGAAGAGATCGTGGGGGCATCATTAGTGATCTTTCTAGAATCACTATATTCTCCCGAAAAACTAGAAAATTGCTAATGTCACTCCACTCTTCAAGAAGGAGAGAGGCAGAAGAAAGTAATTTATAAGCCACTTAGTCTGACCTCAGTGACTGGGAAGGTGCTGGAGTCGATTATTAAGGATGGGGTCTCAGGGTACTTGGTGGCAGATGATAAAATACACCTGACAAGGTAAAATCTTGCCTGACAAACCTGTTGGAATTCTTTGTAGAAATATCAAGCAGAATAGACAAAGGATTGATGTAGTGTACTTGGATTTTCAGAAGGGCTTTGACACAATGACAGACATGATGCTGCTTAACTAGCTATGAGCTCATGGCTTAGCAGGAAAGATCCCAGTATGGATAAAGCAATGGCTGATTGACAGGAGGCAAAGAGTGGGAATAAAGGGAGCCTTTTCTGGTTGGCTGCTGGTGACTAGTGGTGTTCCACAGGGGTCAGTGTTGGGATCAATTCTTTTTTACATTATGTCAATACATACGTCAATGATTTGGATGATGGAATTGTTGTAAAGTTTGCAGACGATATGAAGATAGGTGGAGGGGCAGGACGTACAGAGGATCTGAAGGACTTAGACAGATTAGAAGAATGGGCAAAAATGTGACAGATGGAGTGCAGTGTCAGGAAGTGTATGGTCATGCACTTTGGTAGAGAAATAAAAGCATTAACTAATTTCTAAATGGAAACAAAATACAAAAAAAATGAGGCTCCAAGGGACTTGGGAGTCCTTGTGCAGGACTCCCTGAAGGTTAATTTGTAGGGTGAGCCTGTGGTCTGCGATGTTTCCATTCATTTTGAAAGGACTAGAATATAAAAGTGAGGGTGTAATGTTGAGACGTTATAAACATAGAAACATAGAAAATAGGTGCAGGAGTAGGCCATTCGGCCCTTCGAGCCTGCACCGCCATTCAGTATGATCATGGCTGATCATCCAACTCAGAACCTTGTACCTGCTTTCTCTCCATACCCCCTGATCCCTTTAGCCACAAGGGCCATATCTAACTTCCTCTTAACTATAGCCAATGAACCGGCCTCAACTGTTTCCTGTGGCAGAGAATTCCACAGATTCACCACTCTCTGAGTGAAGAAGTTTTTCCTCATCTCAGTCCTAAAAGGCTTCCCCTTTATCCTTAAACTGTGACCCCTCATTCTGGACTTCCCCAACATCAGAAACAATCTTCCTGCATCTAGCCTGTCCAATCCTTTTAGAATTTTATACGTTTCAATAAGATCCCCCCTCAATCTTCTAAATTCCAGTGAGTAGAAGGCTAGTCGATCCAGTCTTTCTTCATATGAAAGTCCTGCCATCCCAGGAATCAATCTGGTGAACCTTCTTTGTACTCCCTCTATGGCAAGAATGTCTTTCCTCAGATTAGGGGACCAAAACTGCACACAATATTCTAGGTGCAGTCTCACCAAGGCCTTGTACAACTGCAGTAGAACCTCCCTGCTCCTGTACTCAAATCCTTTTGCTATGAATGCCAACATACCATTTGCCTTTTTCACTGCCTGCTGTACCTGCATGCCCACCTTCAATGACTGGTGTACAATGACACCCAGGTCTCGTTGCATCTCCCCTTTTCCTAATCGGCCACCGTTCAGATAATAATCTGTTTTCCTGTTCTTGCAACCAAAGTGGATAACCTCACATTTATCCACATTAAATTGCATCTGCCATGAATTTGCCCACTCACCTAACCTATCCAAGTCACCCTGCATCCTCTTAGCATCCTCCTCACAGCTAACACCGCCGCCCAGCTTCGTGTCATCCGCAAACTTGGAGATGCTGCATTTAATTCCCTTGTCTAAAATCATTAATATAAATTGTAAACAACTGGGGTCCAGGCACTGAGCCTTGCGGTACCCCACTAGTCACTGCCTGCCATTCTGAAAAGGTCCCATTTACTCCCACTCTTTGCTTCCTGTCTGCCAACCAATTCTCTATCCACATCAATACCATACCCCCAATACCGTGTGCTTTAAGTTTGCACACTAATCTCCTGTGGGACCTTGTCAAAAGCCTTTTGAAAATCTAAATATACCACATCCACTGGCTCTCCCCTATCCACTCTACTAGTTACATCTTCAAAAAATTCTATAAGATTCGTCAGACATGATTTTCCTTTCACAAATCCATGCTGACTTTGTCCGATGATTTCACCTCTTTCCAAATGTGCTGTTATCATATCTTTGATAACCGACTCTAGCATTTTCCCCACCACCGATGTCAGACTAACCGGTCTATAATTCCCCGGTATCTCTCTCCCTCCTTTTTTAAAAAGTGGGGTTACATTAGCCACCCTCCAATCCTCAGGAACTAATCCAGAATCTAAGGAGTTTTGAAAAATTATCACTAATGCATCCACTATTTCTTGGGCTACTTCCTTAAGCACTCTGGGATGCAGACCATCTGGCCCTGGGGATTTATCTGCCTTTAATCCCTTCAATTTACCTAACACCACTTCCCTACTAACATGTATTTCCCTCAGTTCCTCCATCTCACTAGACCATCGGTCCCTTACTATTTCCAGAAGATTATTTATGTCCTCCTTAGTGAAGACAGAACCAAAGTAGTTATTGAATTGGTCTGCCATGTCTTTGTTCCCTATGATCAATTCACCTGTTTCTGACTGTAAAGGACCTACATTTGTCTTGACCAATCTTTTTCTTTTCACGTATCTGTAAAAGCTTTTACAGTCAGTTTTTATGTTCCCTGCCACTAGTACTAGTGAGGCCTGACTTGGAGTATTGTAAGGAGTTTTCAGCCCCTTAGTGCTGCAACTGGAATGGGTTCAAAGAAAGTTTATGAAAATGATTCCAACGTTAAACTTTTGATAGCTCTGGGTCTGTATTCACTGGAGTTTAGAAGAATGAAGGGAGATCTCATTGAAGCCTACCGAATGGTGAAAGGCCTTGACAGAGTAGATGTGGAGACGATGTTTCCTGTGGTGGGGGAGCCAAGACCAGATGACGCAGCCTTAGATTAAGCAGCATCCTTTTAGAATGGAGATGAGGAGGAATTTCTTTGTCAGAGAGTGGTGAATCTGTGGAATTCTTTGCCACAGGCAGCTGTGGAGGTCTTTATGTATATAAGGCAGAGGTTGATACACTCTTGATTGATCAGGGCATGAGGGGATACGGGGGGGGCAGAGGGAGAGGCAGGTTTGGGGCTGACGTATAATGAATCAGCCACAATGAAATGGTGGAGCAGACTCGATAAGCCAAATGGCTTAATTCTGCACTGTTTTATAGTCTTCTCGTCCTGAACAGAGAGGCTGGATGTTCAGGTCTCTATTAATTGGAGCTTAGAAAAATGAGAGTAACTTTATTCAAACAGATGAGATGTCAAGTGTGCTGGATGAAGGGTAGATGGTGTGACACAAGAGAATGGAGAGGCCCAATTGGCTAGAGTAACAACACTACAATATCCACAAAATGAGTTTGATTCCCATCGCTGTGTGAGGAGTTTGTACGTTCACCCCATGACCATCAGGGTTTCCTCCAGCTGCCTGCCGACCTCACACATCCTGAAGCATTCCAGGACACAGTTCATAAGTAGTCGGCATGCTACGTTAGTGTTGTAAGCCTGTAGGCACGTGGGCAGCCAGCAGACTCCTCATCAACTTGACTCAGGACAACACATCTCACATGACAAATAAAGCTATCATGTTATAAAGGACAAATAAAGGCATAAACTGTGCACCTGTCACCCAGACACAGTCACCGAGAGTGTCACAATCATAAACTGTACACCTGTCACCCAAACACAGTCACCGAGAGTGTCACAATCATAAACTGTACACCTGACACCCAGACACAGTCACCGAGAGTGTCACAGGCATAAACTGTGCACCTGTCACCCAGACACAGTCACCGAGAGTGTCACAATCATAAACTGTACACCTGTGTCACCCAGACACAGTCACCGAGAGTGTCACAGGTATAAACTGTACACCTGACACCCAAACACAGTCACCGAGAGTGTCACAGGTATAAACTGTACACCTGTCACCCAAACACAGTCACCGAGAGTGTCACAGGCATAAACTGTACACCTGACACCCAGACACAGTCACCGAGAGTGTCACAGGTATAAACTGTACACCTGTCACCCAAACACAGTCACCGAGAGTGTCACAGGCATAAACTGTACACCTGACACCCAGACACAGTCACCGAGAGTGTCACAGGTATAAACTGTACACCTGTCACCCAAACACAGTCACCGAGAGTGTCACAGGCATAAACTGTACACCTGTCACCCAAACACAGTCACCGAGAGTGTCACAGGCATAAACTGTACACCTGACACCCAGACACAGTCACCGAGAGTGTCACAGGTATAAACTGTACACCTGTCACCCAGACACAGTCACCGAGAGTGTCACAGGCATAAACTGTACACCTGACACCCAGACACAGTCACCGAGAGTGTCACAGGTATAAACTGTACACCTGTCACCCAGACACAGTCACCGAGAGTGTCACAGGTATAAACTGTACACCTGTGTCACCCAGACACAGTCACCGAGAGTGTCACAGGTATAAACTGTACACCTGTCACCCAGACACAGTCACCGAGAGTGTCACAGGTATAAACTGTACACCTGTCACCCAGACACAGTCACCGAGAGTGTCACAGGTATAAACTGTACACCTGACACCCAGACACAGTCACCGAGAGTGTCACAGGTATAAACTGTACACCTGTCACCCAGACACAGTCACCGAGAGTGTCACAGGCATAAACTGTACACATGACACCCAGACACAGTCACCGAGAGTGTCACAGGTATAAACTGTACACCTGACACCCAGACACAGTCACCGAGAGTGTCACAGGTATAAACTGTACACCTGTCACCCAGACACAGTCACCGAGAGTGTCACAGGCATAAACTGTACACCTGTCACCCAGACACAGTCACCGAGAGTGTCACAGGCATAAACTGTACACCTGTCACTCAGACACAGTCACCGAGAGTGTCACAGGCTTAAACTGTACACCTGTCACCCAGACACAGTCACCGAGAGTGTCACAGGTATAAACTGTACACCTGTCACCCAGACACAGTCACCGAGAGTGTCACAGGTATAAACTGTACACCTGTCACCCAGACACAGTCACCGAGTGTGTCACAGGTATAAACTGTACACCTGACACCCAGACACAGTCACCGAGAGTGTCACAGGTATAAACTGTACACCTGTCACCCAGACACAGTCACCGAGAGTGTCACAGGTATAAACTGTACACCTGACACCCAGACACAGTCACCGAGAGTGTCACAGGCATAAACTGTACACCTGTCACCCAGACACAGTCACCGAGAGTGTCACAGGTATAAACTGTACACCTGTCACCCAGTCACAGTCACCGAGAGTGTCACAGGTATAAACTGTACACCTGACACCCAGACACAGTCACCGAGAGTGTCACAGGTATAAACTGTACACCTGTCACCCAGACACAGTCACCGAGAGTGTCACAGGTATAAACTGTACACCTGACACCCAGACACAGTCACCGAGAGTGTCACAGGTATAAACTGTACACCTGACACCCAGACACAGTCACCGAGAGTGTCACAGGCATAAACTGTACACCTGTCACCCAGACACAGTCACCGAGAGTGTCACAGGCATAAACTGTACACCTGACACCCAAACACAGTCACCGAGAGTGTCACAGGTATAAACTGTACACCTGTCACCCAAACACAGTCACCGAGAGTGTCACAGGCATAAACTGTACACCTGTCACCCAGACACAGTCACCGAGAGTGTCACAGGTATAAACTGTACACCTGACACCCAGACACAGTCACCGAGAGTGTCACAGGTATAAACTGTACACCTGACACCCAGACACAGTCACCGAGAGTGTCACAGGCATAAACTGTACACCTGTCACTCAGACACAGTCACCGAGAGTGTCACAGGCATAAACTGTACACCTGTCACTCAGACACAGTCACCGAGAGTGTCACAGGCTTAAACTGTACACCTGTCACCCAGACACAGTCACCGAGAGTGTCACAGGCATAAACTGTACACCTGACACCCAGACACAGTCACCGAGAGTGTCACAGGCATAAACTGTACACCTGACACCCAGACACAGTCACCGAGAGTGTCACAGGTATAAACTGTACACCTGTCACCCAGACACAGTCACCGAGAGTGTCACAGGTATAAACTGTACACCTGTCACCCAGACACAGTCACCGAGAGTGTCACAGGCATAAACTGTACACCTGTCACTCAGACACAGTCACCGAGAGTGTCACAGGCATAAACTGTACACCTGACACCCAGACACAGTCACCGAGAGTGTCACAGGCATAAACTGTACACCTGACACCCAGACACAGTCACCGAGAGTGTCACAGGCTTAAACTGTACACCTGTCACCCAGACACAGTCACCGAGAGTGTCACAGGCATAAACTGTACACCTGTCACTCAGACACAGTCACCGAGAGTGTCACAGGCATAAACTGTACACCTGTCACTCAGACACAGTCACCGAGAGTGTCACAGGCTTAAACTGTACACCTGTCACCCAGACACAGTCACCGAGAGTGTCACAGGCATAAACTGTACACCTGACACCCAGACACAGTCACCGAGAGTGTCACAGGCATAGACTGTACACCTGACACCCAGACACAGTCACCGAGAGTGTCACAGGTATAAACTGTACACCTGTCACCCAGACACAGTCACCGAGAGTGTCACAGGTATAAACTGTACACCTGTCACCCAGACACAGTCACCGAGAGTGTCACAGGCATAAACTGTACACCTGTCACTCAGACACAGTCACCGAGAGTGTCACAGGCATAAACTGTACACCTGACACCCAGACACAGTCACCGAGAGTGTCACAGGCATAAACTGTACACCTGACACCCAGACACAGTCACCGAGAGTGTCACAGGCTTAAACTGTACACCTGTCACCCAGACACAGTCACCGAGAGTGTCACAGGCATAAACTGTACACCTGTCACCCAGACACAGTCACCGAGAGTGTCACAGGCATAAACTGTACACCTGTCACCCAGACACAGTCACCGAGAGTGTCACAGGCATAAACTGTACACCTGACACCCAGACACAGTCACCGAGAGTGTCACAGGCATAAACTGTACACCTGACACCCAGACACAGTCACCGAGAGTGTCACAGGCTTAAACTGTACACCTGTCACCCAGACACAGTCACCGAGAGTGTCACAGGTATAAACTGTACACCTGACACCCAGACACAGTCACTGAGAGTGTCACAGGTATAAACTGTACACCTGTCACCCAGACACAGTCACCGAGAGTGTCACAGGTATAAACTGTACACCTGTCACCCAGACACAGTCACTGAGAGTGTCACAGGCATAAACTGTACACCTGTCACTCAGACACAGTCACCGAGAGTGTCACAGGCATAAACTGTACACCTGACACCCAGACACAGTCACCGAGAGTGTCACAGGCATAAACTGTACACCTGACACCCAGACACAGTCACCGAGAGTGTCACAGGCTTAAACTGTACACCTGTCACCCAGACACAGTCACCGAGAGTGTCACAGGCATAAACTGTACACCTGTCACCCAGACACAGTCACCGAGAGTGTCACAGGCATAAACTGTACACCTGTCACCCAGACACAGTCACCGAGAGTGTCACAGGCATAAACTGTACACCTGTCACCCAGACACAGTCACCGAGAGTGTCACAGGCATAAACTGTACACCTGACACCCAGACACAGTCACCGAGAGTGTCACAGGCATAAACTGTACACCTGACACCCAGACACAGTCACCGAGAGTGTCACAGGCTTAAACTGTACACCTGTCACCCAGACACAGTCACCGAGAGTGTCACAGGTATAAACTGTACAGCTGACACCCAGACACAGTCACCGAGAGTGTCACAGGTATAAACTGTACACCTGACACCCAGACACAGTCACCGAGAGTGTCACAGGTATAAACTGTACACCTGTCACCCAGACACAGTCACCGAGAGTGTCACAGGTATAAACTGTACACCTGACACCCAGACACAGTCACCGAGAGTGTCACAGGTATAAACTGTACACCTGTCACCCAGACACAGTCACCGAGAGTGTCACAGGTATAAACTGTACACCTGACACCCAAACACAGTCACCGAGAGTGTCACAGGTATAAACTGTACACCTGACACCCAGACACAGTCACCGAGAGTGTCACAGGCTTAAACTGTACACCTGTCACCCAGACACAGTCACCGAGAGTGTCACAGGCATAAACTGTACACCTGTCACTCAGACACAGTCACCGAGAGTGTCACAGGCATAAACTGTACACCTGTCACTCAGACACAGTCACCGAGAGTGTCACAGGTATAAACTGTACACCTGACACCCAGACACAGTCACCGAGAGTGTCACAGGTATAAACTGTACACCTGTGTCACCCAGACACAGTCACCGAGAGTGTCACAGGCATAAACTGTACACCTGACAGCCAGACACAGTCACCGAGAGTGTCACAGGCATAAACTGTACACCTGACACCCAGACACAGTCACCGAGAGTGTCACAGGTATAAACTGTACACCTGACACCCAAACACAGTCACCGAGAGTGTCACAGGTATAAACTGTACACCTGACACCCAGACACAGTCACCGAGAGTGTCACAGGTATAAACTGTACACCTGACACCCAGACACAGTCACCGAGAGTGTCACAGGCATAAACTGTACACCTGTCACCCAAACACAGTCACCGAGAGTGTCACAGGTATAAACTGTACACCTGTGTCACCCAGACACAGTCACCGAGAGTGTCACAGGCATAAACTGTACACCTGTGTCACCCAGACACAGTCACCGAGAGTGTCACAGGTATAAACTGTACACCTGTCACCCAGACACAGTCACCGAGAGTGTCACAGGCATAAACTGTACACCTGTCACCCAGACACAGTCACCGAGAGTGTCACAGGTATAAACTGTACACCTGACACCCAGACACAGTCACCGAGAGTGTCACAGGCATAAACTGTACACCTGACACCCAGACACAGTCACCGAGAGTGTCACAGGTATAAACTGTACACCTGACACCCAGACACAGTCACCGAGAGTGTCACAGGTATAAACTGTACACCTGTCACCCAGACACAGTCACCGAGAGTGTCACAGGTATAAACTGTACACCTGACACCCAGACACAGTCACCGAGAGTGTCACAGGCATAAACTGTACACCTGACACCCAGACACAGTCACCGAGAGTGTCACAGGTATAAACTGTACACCTGACACCCAGACACAGTCACCGAGAGTGTCACAGGTATAAACTGTACACCTGTCACCCAGACACAGTCACCGAGAGTGTCACAGGTATAAACTGTACACCTGTCACCCAGACACAGTCACCGAGAGTGTCACAGGTATAAACTGTACACCTGACACCCAGACACAGTCACCGAGAGTGTCACAGGTATAAACTGTACACCTGTGTCACCCAGACACAGTCACCGAGAGTGTCACAGGTATAAACTGTACACCTGTCACCCAGACACAGTCACCGAGAGTGTCACAGGTATAAACTGTACACCTGACACCCAGACACAGTCACCGAGAGTGTCACAGGCATAAACTGTACACCTGACACCCAGACACAGTCACCGAGAGTGTCACAGGCATAAACTGTACACCTGACACCCAGACACAGTCACCGAGAGTGTCACAGGCTTAAACTGTACACCTGTCACCCAGACACAGTCACCGAGAGTGTCACAGGTATAAACTGTACACCTGTGTCACCCAGACACAGTCACCGAGAGTGTCACAGGCATAAACTGTACACCTGTCACCCAGACACAGTCACCGAGAGTGTCACAGGTATAAACTGTACACCTGTCACCCAGACACAGTCACCGAGAGTGTCACAGGTATAAACTGTACACCTGACACCCAGACACAGTCACCGAGAGTGTCACAGGTATAAACTGTACACCTGACACCCAGACACAGTCACCGAGAGTGTCACAGGCATAAACTGTACACCTGTGTCACCCAGACACAGTCACCGAGAGTGTCACAGGCATAAACTGTACACCTGTCACTCAGACACAGTCACCGAGAGTGTCACAGGTATAAACTGTACACCTGACACCCAGACACAGTCACCGAGAGTGTCACAGGCATAAACTGTACACCTGTGTCACCCAGACACAGTCACCGAGAGTGTCACAGGTATAAACTGTACACCTGACACCCAGACACAGTCACCGAGAGTGTCACAGGCATAAACTGTATACCTGTCACCCAAACACAGTCACCGAGAGTGTCACAGGCATAAACTGTACACCTGTCACTCAGACACAGTCACCGAGAGTGTCACAGGCATAAACTGTATACCTGTCACCCAAACACAGTCACCGAGAGTGTCACAGGCATAAACTGTACACCTGTCACCCAGACACAGTCACCGAGAGTGTCACAGGCATAAACTGTACACCTGTCACCCAGACACAGTCACCGAGAGTGTCACAGGCATAAACTGTACACCTGTCACCCAGACACAGTCACCGAGAGTGTCACAGGCATAAACTGTACACCTGACACCCAGACACAGTCACCGAGAGTGTCACAGGCATAAACTGTACACCTGACACCCAGACACAGTCACCGAGAGTGTCACAGGCTTAAACTGTACACCTGTCACCCAGACACAGTCACCGAGAGTGTCACAGGTATAAACTGTACACCTGACACCCAAACACAGTCACCGAGAGTGTCACAGGTATAAACTGTACACCTGACACCCAGACACAGTCACCGAGAGTGTCACAGGTATAAACTGTACACCTGTCACCCAGACACAGTCACCGAGAGTGTCACAGGTATAAACTGTACACCTGACACCCAGACACAGTCACCGAGAGTGTCACAGGTATAAACTGTACACCTGTCACCCAGACACAGTCACCGAGAGTGTCACAGGTATAAACTGTACACCTGACACCCAAACACAGTCACCGAGAGTGTCACAGGTATAAACTGTACACCTGACACCCAGACACAGTCACCGAGAGTGTCACAGGCTTAAACTGTACACCTGTCACCCAGACACAGTCACCGAGAGTGTCACAGGCATAAACTGTACACCTGTCACTCAGACACAGTCACCGAGAGTGTCACAGGCATAAACTGTACACCTGTCACTCAGACACAGTCACCGAGAGTGTCACAGGTATAAACTGTACACCTGACACCCAGACACAGTCACCGAGAGTGTCACAGGTATAAACTGTACACCTGTGTCACCCAGACACAGTCACCGAGAGTGTCACAGGCATAAACTGTACACCTGACAGCCAGACACAGTCACCGAGAGTGTCACAGGCATAAACTGTACACCTGACACCCAGACACAGTCACCGAGAGTGTCACAGGTATAAACTGTACACCTGACACCCAAACACAGTCACCGAGAGTGTCACAGGTATAAACTGTACACCTGACACCCAGACACAGTCACCGAGAGTGTCACAGGTATAAACTGTACACCTGACACCCAGACACAGTCACCGAGAGTGTCACAGGCATAAACTGTACACCTGTCACCCAAACACAGTCACCGAGAGTGTCACAGGTATAAACTGTACACCTGTGTCACCCAGACACAGTCACCGAGAGTGTCACAGGCATAAACTGTACACCTGTGTCACCCAGACACAGTCACCGAGAGTGTCACAGGTATAAACTGTACACCTGTCACCCAGACACAGTCACCGAGAGTGTCACAGGCATAAACAGTACACCTGTCACCCAGACACAGTCACCGAGAGTGTCACAGGTATAAACTGTACACCTGACACCCAGACACAGTCACCGAGAGTGTCACAGGCATAAACTGTACACCTGACACCCAGACACAGTCACCGAGAGTGTCACAGGTATAAACTGTACACCTGACACCCAGACACAGTCACCGAGAGTGTCACAGGTATAAACTGTACACCTGTCACCCAGACACAGTCACCGAGAGTGTCACAGGTATAAACTGTACACCTGACACCCAGACACAGTCACCGAGAGTGTCACAGGCATAAACTGTACACCTGACACCCAGACACAGTCACCGAGAGTGTCACAGGTATAAACTGTACACCTGACACCCAGACACAGTCACCGAGAGTGTCACAGGTATAAACTGTACACCTGTCACCCAGACACAGTCACCGAGAGTGTCACAGGTATAAACTGTACACCTGTCACCCAGACACAGTCACCGAGAGTGTCACAGGTATAAACTGTACACCTGACACCCAGACACAGTCACCGAGAGTGTCACAGGTATAAACTGTACACCTGTGTCACCCAGACACAGTCACCGAGAGTGTCACAGGTATAAACTGTACACCTGTCACCCAGACACAGTCACCGAGAGTGTCACAGGTATAAACTGTACACCTGACACCCAGACACAGTCACCGAGAGTGTCACAGGCATAAACTGTACACCTGACACCCAGACACAGTCACCGAGAGTGTCACAGGCATAAACTGTACACCTGACACCCAGACACAGTCACCGAGAGTGTCACAGGCTTAAACTGTACACCTGTCACCCAGACACAGTCACCGAGAGTGTCACAGGTATAAACTGTACACCTGTGTCACCCAGACACAGTCACCGAGAGTGTCACAGGCATAAACTGTACACCTGTCACCCAGACACAGTCACCGAGAGTGTCACAGGTATAAACTGTACACCTGTCACCCAGACACAGTCACCGAGAGTGTCACAGGTATAAACTGTACACCTGACACCCAGACACAGTCACCGAGAGTGTCACAGGTATAAACTGTACACCTGACACCCAGACACAGTCACCGAGAGTGTCACAGGCATAAACTGTACACCTGTGTCACCCAGACACAGTCACCGAGAGTGTCACAGGCATAAACTGTACACCTGTCACTCAGACACAGTCACCGAGAGTGTCACAGGTATAAACTGTACACCTGACACCCAGACACAGTCACCGAGAGTGTCACAGGCATAAACTGTACACCTGTGTCACCCAGACACAGTCACCGAGAGTGTCACAGGTATAAACTGTACACCTGACACCCAGACACAGTCACCGAGAGTGTCACAGGCATAAACTGTATACCTGTCACCCAAACACAGTCACCGAGAGTGTCACAGGCATAAACTGTACACCTGTCACTCAGACACAGTCACCGAGAGTGTCACAGGCATAAACTGTATACCTGTCACCCAAACACAGTCACCGAGAGTGTCACAGGCATAAACTGTACACCTGTCACTCAGACACAGTCACCGAGAGTGTCACAGGTATAAACTGTACACCTGTGTCACCCAGACACAGTCACCGAGAGTGTCACAGGCATAAACTGTACACCTGTCACCCAAACACAGTCACCGAGAGTGTCACAGGCATAAACTGTACACCTGTCACTCAGACACAGTCACCGAGAGTGTCACAGGTATAAACTGTACACCTGTGTCACCCAGACACAGTCACCGAGAGTGTCACAGGCATAAACTGTACACCTGTCACCCAAACACAGTCACCGAGAGTGTCACAGGCATAAACTGTACACCTGACACCCAAACACAGTCACCGAGAGTGTCACAGGTATAAACTGTACACCTGTCACCCAAACACAGTCACCGAGAGTGTCACAGGTATAAACTGTACACCTGTCACTCAGACACAGTCACCGAGAGTGTCACAGGCATAAACTGTACACCTGACACCCAGACACAGTCACCGAGAGTGTCACAGGTATAAACTGTACACCTGACACCCAGACACAGTCACCGAGAGTGTCACAGGTATAAACTGTACACCTGTCACCCAGACACAGTCACCGAGAGTGTCACAGGTATAAACTGTACACCTGTCACTCAGACACAGTCACCGAGAGTGTCACAGGTATAAACTGTACACCTGTGACTCCTGAGGATGGTGTCACAGAGACTGACACGTCTGAGAACATGCTCAGCCATGTTTCTCTTGCACAGAGGGTGAGATCTGAGTGTCTGCTGCCTCAGAATCAGGTTTAATATCACTGATTGTCATGAAATTTACTATTTTCTAACAGCAAGACATTCCAATACACAATAATAAAGTTAAAGTAAGAAATAAATATTAAATAAAATAATTAAATAATGTGAAAAGAGAGCAAAAAATAGTGAGTTTGTGTTCATGGGTTCATTGTCCGTTCAGAAATCTGATGACAGTGGGGAAGAAGCTGTTCCTGAAACGCTGGCCTCCTGTCCCAACTCTCTGATGGTAGCAGTGGGAAGAGGGCATGTCCTGGGTGATGGGGTTACTTAATGACAGATGCCACCCTTTTTGAGGTATCGCCTTCTGAAGATGTCCTCAGGCTCGTGGCACTGATGGAGCTGGCTGAGTTTCCAACTTTCTGTGGGTTTTCCTGATGCTGTTCAGGGACTGCTGCCCCACAGAGTGTTAACACACTCAACTAACAGTGATGCAACCGACTCAGAACAAACCCTTTCCAAGAATAGCTCAGCGTTTAGTTACACCCAGTTCCCACAGTTTAAGCCTGCACTCTGAACTCCACCTTAGGCAAGTGAGCTTTAATGAAATTATCACCCACAATCACTGTTTAATGTCTTTATTGGCATACAGTCACTGAACTTGATTTAGTTCTCACAGTATTTAAATGAACTGGCTCACTTTTCTACCGGTTTGGCAATGCCCAGAGCTCCATGTGTTTTTAGCAAAATCACCTGTAAATTGCTAAATCTCAGCAGCTAATCCAATGATAATTAAAGACAATTACAGCTCAATCTATGTGCAGTCACCAGGGAGACTGGTTATTGAAAAGTTCAATAATCAGCTTCTTAAAACTCTAGTTGGGCTGTATCTGCATACAGTTCTGGTTGCCCCATACAGGAAGGATGCCCGTCAGACCTGGTCCATTCAGCTGATCGAGTCTGCTCCACCATTCCATCATGGCTCTTTTATTATCCCCATTCTCCTCATCTTGTACATCTCCATCACCACCTCTCATTGTTCTTCACTCTAGCTCACTCAGCCTATCCTCATAAGACGTGCTCTGTAATTCAGGCAGCATCCTGGAAAATCTCTTCTACACCCTCTCTGAAGCTTCACATTGCTTCGTATAATGAGGTGACCAGAACTGAACACAATATTCCAGAGTTTTAGAGAGCTGCAAAATTGTCTCATGGCTCCTGAGTTCAATTCTCTGAGTAATGAGGCCTACACACCCTACTTCTTTACCACCCTAGGCTTCGGAGAGGATGCAGAAGAGGTTTACTAGGGTGTTGCCTGAATTGTTGGCTGTTTATTCATTTCCATAGATGCTGCCTGGCCTGCTGAATTCCTGCAGCATTTTGCTTGGATTTCCTGCATCTGCAGAATCTCTTGTGTCAATGAGCCTTGGGCTGCAGGATGATGGGGTGAGGGTGGTGCTCCATTATGACCTGTACAGAGAGTGATTAGTTTGACCACAGTTGGGAGCATTGTGTTCAGTTCTGGTTGCCTCATTATAGGAAGGATGAGGACGTTTTAGAGAGGGTGCAGAGATTTACCAGGATGCTGCCTGGATTAGAGAGGGTGCAGAGATTTACCAGGATACCGCCTGGATTAGAGAGGGTGCAGAGATTTACCAGGACACTGCCTGGATTAGAGAGCATGTCTTATGAGGAGAGGTTGAGTGAGCTCAAGCTTCTCTCTCCGGAGTGAAGGAGGATGAGAAGTGATTTGCTAGAGGTGTACAAGAAGCAGAGATCGAGTGGTCAGCCAAGGACTTTTTTTCAGGGCAGAAATGGCCCCAATATAATGGGGCATAATGTTAAGGTGATTGGAGAAAAGTAGAGGGAATGTGGTTTGTTTTAAGTTTTGTGTAAGTGTTACACTCTGCCAGGGATGGTGGTAGATGTAGATACATTAGGGACATTTACAAGACTCTTAGGCACATAGATGATAGGAAATCAGAGAGGTATGTGGGAGGGAAGAGTAGTTTAAAAGGTTGGTGCAACACCATGGGCCTAAAGGCCTGGACTCTGCTGTGTGCGGTGAAGGAGATGTTGCTCTCACATGTTCTGATTCGGTGGTCTGCGCCATGACAGTGTCGTGGTGAGTACAACACTATTATGACTCGGGGCGTTGGAGTTTAAATTTGAATGCCAGCTGTAAGGAGGCCTCCCAGGGAATGCCACCATTTCCTCTGGTGCTCAAGTTTCCTCCAGCAGTCCAAAGATGACCCTGTTAGTAGGTAAATTTGTCTTTGTAAGTTGCCCTGTGACTAGTCCAGGTTAAACTGGGTGTTGCTGGGTAGCGGGACTCAAAGAGCGGGAGAGCCTATCAGGCCATGAGACACAGGAGCAGAATGAGGCTATTTGGCCCATCGAGTCTACTCTGGCATTTCATCATGGCTGATCCAATTTTCCTGTCAGCCCCAATCTCCTGCTTTCTCCCCGTATCCTTTCATGCCCTGACCAATCAAGTCTATCGACTTCTGCCTTAAATATACATAAAGACAGCAGCCTGTGGCAACGAGTTCCTCAGATTCACCACTCTCTGACGAAAGAAATTCGTCATCATCTCCATTTTAAAAGGACACCCCTCTGTTCTGAGGCGGTGTCCTCTGGTCTTAGACTCTCCACCATAGGAAACATCCTCTCCACAACCACTCTATCAATGTCTTTCACTGTTCGATAGATTTCAGGGAGTTCCAGTGAATATTCTATGCTAAATCTCTAAATAAAATAAATATCTAAGCTGTGTGCGTTGTGTTGCTGGTGCACTGGCTCCCACTCTGAACATCTCATTTTTTCCTCCACAGCTCGAGAACTTCAAGGAGCAGCTGGCGCAAGCGGTTCAACGGGCCTACGAAGTGGACCCAGTCCCCGGCCGAGCCAACGGTGCCGTGGTACTGGACCGCCCGATCCCCATCGAGACATACGTCGGGGTCGTTTCCCTCATCAGCAACCAGAACAAGCTGGGATACTCGCTGGCACGTGGCTCAGTGGGGTTCTAGTGTTGCTGGATCATGTGTGAATATCCCCACCCATGCACAAAGCCCGTCAATCTGTCAATACACACTGTCCGCACTCTGCACCGTGTGAATGACATTCCCCACCCACTCAGCCCATGCACAATACACACTGTCCGCACTCTGCACTGTGTCAGAACAAGACCAGGAGCCACTCGGCCCATTGAGTCTGCTCTGTATTCCATCACGTCTGATTTACTATCCCTCTCAACCCCATTCTCCTGCCTTCTCCCCATAACCTTTGACACACTAATCCAGAGCCTATCAAACTCCACTTTAAATATACTCAAAGACTTGCCTCCACAGCCATCTGTAGCAATGATTTCAAAGTTCAAAGTATATTTATTATCAAAATATCTGTACATTATACAAGCTTGAGATTTGTCTCCTTACACACAGCCACAAAGCAAAGAAACCCAAATGAACCCATTGAGAAAACACTGTCAAACATCCTATGTGCAGAAAAACAATAAAAGTAAGCAAGTAACACTTGGAACTGAAGTTCGTGAAAGTACTTCCAGAGCCAGTCGCGGGCCACGGCCTCAACTCAGTGCAGAGACAAGTAAACGTCGCGATGTGTGAGCTGAACACCAGCCCATTCCTCGCCTCCAGCCCCGATCCACCTCGCCCAGTGCTGGCTTATTCCTGGCTCTCAGACGCCAGCAGTACCCCTTCAGTACGCCCTTGGGACTGGGCTCCACCGGCTCGATTTCTAATCTGGCCCTATGCTTAAACTGGCCACATAGTGGTTCATTTCACTCGCGGGCCGGTCCCCTCAGCGTCAACTCTGCCACTTAGAGAGTCTCTGAGTCTGCTCCAGCAGTGACTCCTTTCCTACTATTGGGCCTAGGCCCTGACACCTCAATTTGGCAAAACACACCACTCTGGGGGGGACATCACGTGATGACGTAGGATCGAGACGCAGGGACCCAGCTCTCCCGTAAAAAGTTAATAAATTAATGTTTAAATGAAGAAAAGTTAGTCAATACTTTCTAAAAGTTACTTATAAACGACTCCGGACTGTGTCAAGCTATGCCTCAAGGAAGGAAGATGAAGAAAACTAATACCGGGAAGACTACGCAAGTTGGAACAAGAACAAGGCCCACGTCTACCGAGGAACCGCGGGCTCAGGTACATTATATCACCGGCGATACGGAACAGGAGACTGTGGCAACATTGGCCACTTCCAAAGGAAAAAACCATCGTGAACTGCGCAAACGCGAAGGATGGAGCATGCGCAAACGGGAGCAACAAGAACTACAAAGCCCAGCTACCACTGCAACTGAAAGTGATAGCGAATCGGAGGGAGAGTCAAATCTCTCGGAAGGATCAGATGAAGAGGGAGTTAAAAGTCCTTCTAGAAATATAGAAAAGACTTTGAGGCAAATAATGCGTAAATTAGACACATTAAAAGTAATTAAAAATAATCAATGCTTGATAAAATGACAAAGAGACAGGAAAAAATGGAAAAAAGAATTACGGACTTGGAAACTACAACGGAAGACATGGTTGAAAGAATGGACAAAATGGAAAAGGAAAATACTGCTTGGACATCAGAAAGAAAACAATTTATGGAAAAAATTGATAAGCTTGAAAATCTCAGTAGACGAAATAATATTAAAATTGTTGGACTTAAAGAAGATATAGAAGGAGAAGATCCAATAAATTTTTTTCAAAAATGGATCCCTGAAAAATTGGAAATGGAAAGAGAAACTCCAATTGAGATTGAAAGGGTGCATAGATCTTTAAGGTCAAGACCTCGAGCTGATCAAAACCCACGATCAATTTTGATAAAATGCTTACGATACCAAGACAAAGAAAAGATCCTGAAGGCCGCTGCCCAATGTGCCAAAAATAGAAACGGGCCACTGATGATAGCAGGGAAACCAGTTCTTTTTTATCCTGATATAAGTTACAACCTTTTGAAGAGAAAGAAGGAATTTAACCCAGCGAAAAAAGCCTTATGGGTAAAGGGTTATAAATTTACAATGCGTCATCCAGCAACACTGATAATTTTCTTGGAGGGAGGAAAAATTTTTTTTTCCGATTATCGAAAAGCGGAGGAGTTTGTACAAGAACTTCCATCTATTCGCTAATTACACATAGAGGCTTCCAAACGTAATGGATTAAAGATGAAGATAGACCCAAGGAACAGAAGTGATGGACATTTATGGATAATATAGAAGAGAAAAGCAAAATTTTAGAAATACTAAATGAGAATAGTATTTTTTTTCTCTTCTTATAATATACTTTTTTATGTTGCGGGGGGGCTGGGAGGCTGTGGATCGGTTACTGCGGGATTCACATGTGTAATCATGGCGGTTGCCATGACCCATACAGCAGAGGGGGGTAATGTTGTGTCTTTTTTTTCCACAACATTAGTAGGGGGGTATTTTGTTTTTTTTTTCTTTATATTTTAATTTTTTTCTATCTTTTTGCCTGGATGATTGGTGGGGACACACATAGCAACATGGAGATTTTTATAAAGATTTCCCAGGATACCACGAAAGTGGAAAGATTAGGTATTATTATAGATTGGAGTAATATAATATAAAAAAAATAATGACTAATCTACTAAATTTTTAAAGTTTTAATGTTAATGGGCTTAATGGGCCAGTAAAAAGAAAAAGAATTTTAATATATATTAAAAAAAATGAGAACTCCATGGAGCATGTGGGGATCTTCCAACATCCAGGCATTCCCTTTTTTTTTCTTTCTTATTTTTTTAATAGGGATGTTAGGGGGGGAGGGGTTAAGGGGAGGGGGGCTGGGTAACACTTTTTTTTTCATACACATTTATTCTGTAACTATTTGAAAACAATAAAAAAAGTTTAAAAAAAAACAAAACACACCACTCTGAACAAACCTGCACCTTTGAGACACGGTTCACACTGCAAAACTGCCATTCATACAGAACCACCACCCTTTGGTAAAGAAATCGCTCCTTACCTGCGATCTACAAAGTTCGTAGATGGATGTCCCACTAATCTGAGGCTGTGTCCTCTGGTCTTAGACCCCCCCCCCCCATAGTGAGGATCCATGTCATGTCCATTCTATCAAGGCTTTTCAAAATTCAATAGATTTCAATTAGATACCCCCCACCCCTCATTATTCCAAAGTCCAGACCAGAGCAATCAAAGCTGCCTCTTCTATTAACCCTTTCATTGCAGAAAACAAGCTCAATTACTCACAGGCAAGTGGCTCAATGGGCTTCGACTGCTACTCGCCTGTATCTGCACTGTACACACGCCCCATCCACACGCTGCCCACACCCCCATCCACACTGCCCACACCCCCACACGCTGCCCACACCCCCATCCACACGCTGCCCACACCCCCATCCACACCCTGCCCACACCCCATCCACACGCTGCCCACACCCCATCCACACGCTGCCCACACCCCCACACGCTGCCCACACCCCATCCACACGCTGCCCACACCCCCACACGCTGCCCACACCCCCACACGCTGCCCACGCCCCATCCACACGCTGCCCACACCCCCACACGCTGCCCACACCCCCATCCACACGCTGCCCACATCCCCACACGCTGCCCACACCCCCATCCACACGCTGCCCACTCCCCCACACGCTGCCCACACCCCCACACGCTGCCCACACCCCCACACACTGCCCACACCCCCATCCACACGCTGCCCACGCCCCCACACGCTGCCCACACCCCCACACGCTGCCCACACCCCCATCCACACGCTGCCCACACCCCCACACGGTGCCCACGCCCCCATCCACACGGTGCCCACACCCCCATCCACACGCTGCCCACACCCCCACACGCTGCCCACACCCCCATCCACACGCTGCCCACACCCCCACACGCTGCCCACACCCCCATCCACACGCTGCCCACACCCCCACACGCTGCCCACACCCCCATCCACACGCTGCCCACACCCCCATCCACACGCTGCCCACACCCCCATCCACACGCTACCCACACCCCCACATGGTGCCCACACCCCCACACGCTGCCCACACCCCCATCCACACGCTGCCCACACCCCCACACGCTGCCCACACCCCCACACGCTGCCCACACCCCCACACGGTGCCCACACCCCCACAAGCTGCCCACACCCCCACACGCTGCCCCACACCCCCATCCACACGCTGCCCACACCCCCACACGCTGCCCACACCCCCACACGCTGCCCACACCCCCATCCACACGCTGCCCACACCCCCACACGCTGCCCACACCCCCATCCACACGGTGCCCACACCCCCACACGCTGCCCACACCCCCATCCACTCGGTGCCCACACCCCCACACGCTGCCCACACCCCACACGCTGCCCACACCCCATCCACACGCTGCCCACACCCCCATCCACACGGTGCCCACACCCCCACACGCTGCCCACACCCCCATCCACACGCTGCCCACACCCCCACACGCTGCCCACACCCCATCCACACGCTGCCCACACCCCCACACGCTGCCCACACCCCATCCACACGCTGCCCACACCCCCATCCACACGGTGCCCACACCCCCACACGCTGCCCACACCCCCATCCACACGCTGCCCACACCCCCACACAGTGCCCACACCCCATCCACACGCTGCCCACACCCCCACACAGTGCCCACACCCCATCCTCACGGTGCCCACACCCCCACACGCTGCCCACACCCCCACACGCTGCCCACACCCCCATCCACACGCTGCCCACACCCCCACACGCTGCCCACACCCCCACACAGTGCCCACACCCCCATCCACACGCTGCCCACACCCCCACACAGTGCCCACACCCCATCCACACGCTGCCCACACCCCCACACAGTGCCCACACCCCCATCCACACGCTGCCCACACCCCATCCACACGCTGCCCACACCCCCACACGCTGCCCACACCCCCATCCACACGCTGCCCACACCCCCACACGCTGCCCACACCCCCACACGCTGCCCACACCCCCATCCACACGCTGCCCACCCCCATCCACTCGGTGCCACACCCCCACACGCTGCCCACACCCCCACACGCTGCCCACACCCCATCCACACGCTGCCCACACCCCCATCCACACGGTGCCCACACCCCCACACGCTGCCCACACCCCCATCACACGCTGCCCACACCCCCACACGCTGCCCACCACCCCATCCACACGCTGCCCACCCCCCACACGCTGCCCACACCCCATCCACACGCTGCCCACACCCCCATCCACACGGTGCCCACACCCCCACACGCTGCCCACACCCCATCCACACGCTGCCCCACACCCCCCACACAGTGCCCACACCCCATCCACACGCTGCCCACACCCCCACACAGTGCCCCACACCCCATCCTCACGGTGCCCACACCCCCACACGCTGCCCACACCCCCACACGCTGCCCACACCCCCACACAGTGCCCACACCCCATCCACACGCTGCCCACACCCCCACACAGTGCCCACACCCCATCCACACGCTGCCCACACCCCCACACAGTGCCCACACCCCCCATCCACACGCTGCCCACTACCCCATCCACACGCTGCCCACACCCCCCACACGCTGCCCACTACCCCCCATCCACACGCTGCCCACACCCCCACACGCTGCCCACACCCCCACACGCTGCCCACACCCCCATCCACACGCTGCCCACACCCCCACACGCTGCCCACACCCCATCCACACGGTGCCCACACACCCCTCACACGCTGCCCACACCCCCATCCACTCGGTGCCCACACCCCACACGCTGCCCACACCCCCCACACGCTGCCCACAACCCCATCCACACGCTGCCCACACCCCCATCCACACGGTGCCCCACAACCCCCCACACGCTGCCCACACCCCCATCCACACGCTGCCCACACCCCCACACCCCCTGCCCACACCCATCCACACGCTGCCCACACCCCCACAACGCTGCCCACACCCCATCCACACGCTGCCCACACCCCCATCCACACGGTGCCCACACCCCCCACACGCTGCCCACACCCCCATCCACACGCTGCCCACACCCCCACACAGTGCCCACACCCCATCCACACGCTGCCCACACCCCCACACAGTGCCCACACCCCATCCTCACGGTGCCCACACCCCCACACGCTGCCCACACCCCCACACGCTGCCCACACCCCCATCCACACGCTGCCCACACCCCACACGCTGCCCCCCCCCCACACCCCCCCACACAGTGCCCACACCCCATCCACACGCTGCCCACACCCCCACACAGTGCCCACACCCCATCCACACGCTGCCCACACCCCCACACAGTGCCCACACCCCCATCCACACGCTGCCCACACCCCATCCACACGCTGCCCACACCCCCCACACGCTGCCCACACCCCCATCCACACGCTGCCCACACCCCCACACGCTGCCCACACCCCCACACGCTGCCCACACCCCCATCCACACGCTGCCCACACCCCCACACCACGCTGCCCACACCCCCATCCACACGGTGCCCACACCCCCACCCGCACCACGCTGCCCACACCCCCATCCACTCGGTGCCCACACCCCCTCACGCTGCCCACACCCCCACACGCTGCCCACACCCCATACCCACACGCTGCCCACACCCCCATCCACACGGTGCCCACACCCCCCACCCACGCTGCCCACACCCCATCCACACGCTGCCCACACCCCCACACGCTGCCCACACCCCCATCCACACGCTGCCACACACCCCACACACGCTGCCCACACCCCATCCACACGCTGCCCACACCCCCATCCACACGGTGCCCACACCCCCACACACACGCTGCCCCACACCCCCATCCACACGCTGCCCACACCCCCACACAGTGCCCACACCCCATCCACACGCTGCCCACACCCCCACACAGTGCCCACACCCCCCATCCTCACGGTGCCCACACCCCCACACGCTGCCCACACCCCCACACGCTGCCCACACCCCCATCCACACGCTGCCCACACCCCCACACGCTGCCCACACCCCCACACAGTGCCCACACCCCATCCACACGCTGCCCACACCCCCCACACAGTGCCCACACCCCATCCACACGCTGCCCACACCCCCACACAGTGCCCCACCCCCCCCATCCACACGCTGCCCACACCCCATCCACACGCTGCCCACACCCCCACACGCTGCCCACACCCCCCATCCACACGCTGCCCACGCTGCCCACACCCCACACCCCACACGCTGCCCACACCCCCATCCACACGCTGCCCACAACCCCCACAACGCTGCCCACACCCCCACACAGTGCCCACACCCCATCCACACGCTGCCCACACCCCCACACAGTGCCCACACCCCCATCCACACGCTGCCCACACCCCATCCACACGCTGCCCACACCCCATCCACACGCTGCCCACACGCCCCATCCACACGCTGCCCACGCCCCCACACGCTGCCC
This sequence comes from Hemitrygon akajei, assembly GCF_048418815.1. NCBI lineage: Eukaryota > Metazoa > Chordata > Chondrichthyes > Myliobatiformes > Dasyatidae > Hemitrygon > Hemitrygon akajei. The sequence goes on along the minus strand of NC_133126.1, from coordinate 205,892,195 downwards.
ACACCCCCATCCACACGCTGCCCACACCCCCACTACGCTGCCCACACCCCCACATGCTGCCCACACCCCCACACGCTGCCCACACCCCCATCCACACGCTGCCCACACCCCCACACGCTGCCACACCCCCACATGCTGCCCACACCCCCACACGCTGCCCACACCCCATCCACACGCTGCCCACACCCCCACACGCTGCCCACACCCCCACACGCTGCCCACACCCCCACACGCTGCCCACGCCCCCACACGCTGCCCCACCCCCATCCAACACGCTGCCCACACCCCCACACGCTGCCCACACCCCCACATGCTGGCCCACGCCCCATCCACACGCTGCCCACACCCCCACACGCTGCCCACACCCCCACACGCTGCCCACACCCCATCCACACAGTGCCCACACCCCATCCACACGCTGCCCACGCCCCATCCACACGCTGCCCACACCCCCACACGCTGCCCACACCCCCCACACGCTGCCCCACACCCCCATCCACACGCTGCCCACACCCCCACACGCTGCCCACACCCCCACACGGTGCCCACACCCCATCCACACGCTGCCCACACCCCATCCACACGCTGCCACACCCCCACACACGCTGCCCACACCCCCACACGCTGCCCACACCCCATCCACACAGTGCCCACACCCCCCACACGCTGCCCACACCCCACACGGTGCCCACACCCCCCACACGCTGCCCACACCCCCATCCACACGCTGCCCACACCCCCATCCACACGCTGCCCACACCCCCACACGCTGCCCACACCCCCACACGGTGCCCACACCCCATCCACACGCTGCCCACACCCCATCCACACGCTGCCCACACCCCCACACGCTGCCCACACCCCATCCACACAGTGCCCACACCCCCACACGCTGCCCCACACCCCCACACGGTGCCCACACCCCCACACGCTGCCCACACCCCCACACGCTGCCCACACCCCCATCCACACGCTGCCCACACCCCCACACGCTGCCCACACCCCCACACGCTGCCCACACCCCATCCACACGCTGCCCACACCCCCACACGCTGCCCACACCCCCACACGCTGCCCACACCCCATCCACACAGTGCCCACACCCCCACACGCTGCCCACACCCCCACACGGTGCCCACACCCCCACACGCTGCCCACACCCCCATCCACACGCTGCACACACACCCATCCACACGCTGCCCACACCCCCCACACGCTGCCCACACCCCATCCACACCCTGCCCACACCCCATCCACACGCTGCCCACACCCCATCCACACGCTGCCCACACCCCCACACGCTGCCACACCCCATCCACACCCTGCCCACACCCCATCCACACGCTGCCCACGCCCCCACACACGCTGCCCACACCCCCCACACGCTGCCCACACCCCATCCACACGCTGCCCACGCCCCATCCACACCCTGCCCACATCCCATCCACACGCTGCCCACACCCCATCCACACCCTGCCCACACCCCATCCACACGCTGCCCCACACCCCATCCACACCCTGCCCACACCCCATCCACACGCTGCCCACACCCCATCCACACCCTGCCCACACCCCATCCACACGCTGCCCACACCCCATCCACACGCTGCCCACACCCCCACACGCTGCCCACACCCCATCCACACCCTGCCCACACCCCATCCACACGCTGCCCACGCCCCCACACGCTGCCCACACCCCCACATGCTGCCCACACCCCATCCACACGGTGCCCACACCCCCATCCACACCCCCATCCACACGTTGCCCACACCCCATCCACACCCTGCCCACACCCCATCCACACGCTGCCCACACCCCATCCACACGCTGCCCACACCCCCACACCCCATCCACACCCTGCCCACACCCCCATCCACACGCTGCCCACACCCCATCCACACCCTGCCCACACCCCATCCACACGCTGCCCACACCCCCACACGCTGCCCACACCCCCACACGCTGCCCACACCCCATCCACACCCTGCCCACAACCCCATCCACACGCTGCCCACGCCCCCACACGCTGCCCACACCCCCACACGCTGCCCACACCCCATCCACACGCTGCCCACACCCCCACACGCTGCCCACACCCCCACACGCTGCCCCACACCCCCATCCACACGCTGCCCCACACCCCCATCCACACGCTGCCCACACCCCCACACGCTGCCCACACCCCATCCACACGCTGCCCACGCCCCCATCCACACGCTGCCCACTCCCCCACACGCTGCCCACACCCCCACACGCTGCCACACACACCCATCCACACGCTGCCCACTCCCCCACACGCCACGCTGCCCACACCCCCACACGCTGCCCACACCCCCATCCACACGGTGCCCACACCCCCACACGCTGCCCACACCCCCATCCACACGGTGCCCACACCCCCATCCACACGCTGCCCACACCCCCATCCACACGCTGCCCCACACCCCATCCACACGCTGCCCACACCCCCATCCACACCCTGCCCACACCCCCATCCACACCCTGCCCACACCCCCATCCACACGCTGCCCACCAACCCCATCCACACGCTGCCCACACCCCCACACAGTGCCCACACACCCCATCCACACGCTGCCCACTCCCCCACACGCTGCCCACACCCCCACACGCTGCCCACACACCCATCCACACGCTGCCCACTCCCCCACACGCTGCCCACACCCCCATCCACACGCTGCCCACACGCTGCCCACACCCCCACACGCTGCCCACACCCCCATCCACACGCTGCCCACCCCCACACGCTGCCCACACCCCCACACGCTGCCCACACCCCCACACGCTGCCCACACCCCCACACGCTGCCCACACCCCCATCCACACGCTGCCCACGCCCCCACACGCTGCCCACACCCCCATCCACACGCTGCCCACAACCCCATCCACACGCTGCCCACACCCCATCCACACGCTGCCCACGCCTCCACACGGTGCCCACACCCCATCCACACGCTGCCCACACCCCATCCACACGCTGCCCACACCCCCCACCCGGTGCCCACACCCCATCCACACGCTGCCCACACCCCCACACGCTGCCCACACCCCCATCCACACGCTGCCCACACCCCCACACGGTGCCCACACCCCATCCACACGCTGCCCACACCCCCACACGCTGCCCACACCCCCATCCACACGGTGCCCACACCCCCACACGCTGCCCACACCCCCACACGCTGCCCACCACCCCCATCCACACGCTGCCCACACCCCCCACACGGTGCCCACACCCCATCCACACGCTGCCCACACCCCATCCACAACGCTGCCCACACCCCCACACGGTGCCCACACCCCATCCACACGCTGCCCACACCCCCCACACGCTGCCCACGCCCCATCCACACGCTGCCCACACCCCCATCCACACGCTGCCCACACCCCCATCCACACGGTGCCCACACCCCATCCACACAGTGCCCACACCCCCATCCACACGCTGCCCACACCCCCACACGCTGCCCACACCCCCACACCGCTGCCCACGCCCCATCCACACGCTGCCCACCCAGCCCCATCCACACGCTGCCCACACCCCCATCCACACGCTGCCCCACACCCCCATCCACACGGTGCCCACACCCCATCCACACGGTGCCCACACCCCCATCCACACGCTGCCCACACCCCATCCACACTCTGCCCACACCCCCATCCACACGCTGCCCACACCCCCACACGCTGCCCACACCCCCACACGGTGCCCACGCCCCCCATCCACACGCTGCCCACACCCCCACACGCTGCCACACCCCCACACGGTGCCCACGCCCCCATCCACACGCTGCCCACACCCCCATCCACACGCTGCCCACTCCCCCACACGCTGCCCACACCCCCACACGCTGCCCACACCCCCCATCCACACGTTGCCCCACACCCCCACACGGTGCCCACACCCCCATCCACACGCTGCCCACACCCCCATCCACACGCTGCCCACACCCCATCCACACGCTGCCCACACCCCCACACAGTGCCCACACCCCATCCACACGCTGCCCACACCCCCACACGGTGTCCACACCCCATCCACACGCTGCCCACACCCCCACACGGTGCCCACACCCCCACATGCTGCCCACACCCCATCCACACGCTGCCCACACCCCCACACGCTGCCCACACCCCCATCCACACGCTGCCCACACCCCCATCCACACGCTGCCCACACCCCCCACACGCTGCCCACACCCCATCCACACGCTGCCCACGCCCCCACACGCTGCCCACACCCCCATCCACACGCTGCCCACACCGTTGCAAAACACCCAATCTAGAATCACTTACTGGGCTCAGCCAGGAGCTGCTCTAAAAAGCCAATCTCAAAGGCATTCTAAAAATTCTCTCTCTTGGGATCCAAAATCAGCACCAACTTGATCTTCCCAGTTTCCTGCATATTAAAGTCCTCACGATTTTGGTGACATAGCACTTTCGTAGCGCCTTTTCTAGTTAAACCATTGAGAAAGCACTTGCTCAGATACTGCAGTACTAAGAGAAGCTTCCAGAATTATGCCACTATTACAACTAGAGCCACAGTGGGGTTCGAGTGTTTTTTTTACAAAATGACAGTTTGCTCACACGTAAAATGCCAACATTAGGAATTTACAAGACTGTTAACAATTTCAAATTAAAATATGGTTACTACTATATATAACACGCAAAAATTCTCATTTCCCTGGGGACCCACTGATCCCGGAAATCCACCACAGTATCCATAGTGACTGCATATTCTCTCCCCAAGGACCTAACCCCGGAACAGGAGGCAGCTTTGGCAGTCGGTTCCGGCAGAGCCACTGACTGGCGGCCACCTGGGACCATGAACGGCCATCTTGGGTACGCCACGCCCAGGCAGCAAACCCACAAGTAGACCTGAGCAACTCACATCCTGCTCACCCCCCACCCCCACCCCTCTACAGGGGGCCCATATATCAGGAGCGAGGCAGAGGGGCAACCACAACCTGAAGAGCAGGTACTGGAACCAGAGGCGACACCCTCCTCACACTCCACACGGGGTCAGAGTACTCGCTGTTCACGACTCTGCGGCGTTGGAGTACTGCCGGACTGTGGCCGCAAACGCACCAAACATCATGACATGCGAGCGTTGTGCTTAGTGCAATGCTATTACAGCTCCGAGATCACCGTTCAATTCCCGTGTCCTCTGGAAGAGAGTTTCTCCATTCCTTCCCTCAGATGCTCCGGTTTCTGCCCACAGACCAAAGGCGGTCTGTGGGCAGACCGGTCAGTGGGTGAAATGTCCAGTCATTAGGCGATGGTTAAAATGGTGGGTTGCTGCACAGTGCGGTTCGAAGAACCAGAAGGGACTGTTCTACCAGAAAATAAAATAAAATAAAGGTCAGAATGAATGTCCCCACATCATAATGTGTACCCACACACTGTACCATGTCCCCCTACACCATACTGCATACCCCCACAAACCACACTCTGTCTAGAGTTCCCAGTACACACACCACAACCTATACACATATCTTGTACACACACCACACCTTGAACACACACCTTGTATACACACCACAACCTGTACACACACCACACTCTGTACACACACCGCTCTCTGTACACACACCACACTCTGTACACACACCACAACCTGTATACACACCACACCCTGTACATACACCACACCCTGTACACACACCTTGTAAACACACCACAACCTGTATACACACCACACCCTGTACATACACCACACTCTGTACACACACCGCTCTCTGTACACACACCACACCCTGTACAGACACCACACCCTGTACACACATCTTGTACACACACCACACCCTGTACAGACATCTTGTACACACACCACACCTTGTACAGACACCACACCCTGTACACACATCTTGTACACACACCACACCCTGTGTACACACACTGCATCCTGTACACACAGCACACCCTGTACACACACCACACGCTGTACACACATCACACCCTGTACACACACCACACCCTGTACACACACCTTGTAAACACACCACACCCTGTACATACACCACACCCTGTACACACACCACACGCTGTACACACATCACACCCTGTACACACACCACACCCTGTACACACACCTTGTAAACACACCACACCCTGTACATACACCACACTCTGTACACACACCGCTCTCTGTACACACACCACACCCTGTACACACACCACACCCTGTACACACACCTTGTAAACACACCACACCCTGTACATACACCACACTCTGTACACACACCGCTCTCTGTACACACACCACACCCTGTACAGACACCACACCCTGTACACACATCTTGTACACACACCACACCCTGTGTACACACACCGCATCCTGTACACACAGCACACCCTGTACACACACCACACGCTGTACACACATCACACCCTGTACACACACCTTGTACATACACCACACTCTGTACACACACCACACCCTGTACACACACCATACCCTGTACACACACCGCTCTCTGTACACACACCACACCCTGTACACACACCACACACTGTACACACATCACACACTGTACACACATCACACCCTGTACACACACCACACCCTGTACACACACCGCTCTCTGTACACACACCACACCCTGTACACACACCACACTCTGTACACACATCACACCCTGTACACACACCACATCCTGTACACACACCATACCCTATACACACATCACACCCTGTACACACACCACACCCTGTACACACACCACACACTGTACACACATCACACACTGTACACACATCACACCCTGTACACACACCTTGTACATACACCACACTCTGTACACACACCACACCCTGTACACACACCACATTCTGTACACACATCACACCCTGTACACACACCATACCCTATACGCACACCGCTCTCTGTACACACACCACACCCTGTACACACACCACACTCTGTACACACATCACACCCTGTACACACACCACAGACTGTACACACATCACTCCCTGTACACACACCTTGTACATACACCACACTCTGTACACACACCACAGACTGTACACACATCACTCCCTGTACACACACCTTGTACATACACCACACTCTGTACACACACCACACTCTGTACACACATCACACCCTGTACACACACCACAGCCTGTACACACATCACTCCCTGTACACACACCTTGTACATACACCACACTCTGTACACACACCACAGCCTGTACACACATCACTCCCTGTACACACACCTTGTACATACACCACACTCTGTACACACACCACAGACTGTACACACATCACTCCCTGTACACACACCTTGTACATACACCACACTCTGTACACACACCACACTCTGTACACACATCACACCCTGTACACACATCACACCTGTACACACACCACACTCAGTACACACATCGCTCTCTGTACACACGGGGGTGCCTCCACCCCTTCTCCACCTCCACAGCAGATGCTGGGCTTTCCTGCCAAGCGGCTGTCCTCAATCTGCATTGACCATAGGATCAGAATTAGGCCATTTGGCCCATCGAGTCTGCTCTACCATTCCATCATCACTGATTTACTATCCCTCTCAACCCCATTATCCTGCCTTCTCCCTGTAAACTTTAACACCCTGAATAATCAAGAACCCACCAAGCTCTGCTTTAAATGTCCCCTGTTTGCTGCCATTCCGAGAGTTGTCTGGCAGAGTGATGTGTACTGGAGCTCGATGTGCCCATGACAAGGCTTTGGTGCTGGCAGGGTATTTATTAGTCTCACAGCTAAGTATGTGCCGGGTGCAGCCCTCAAGTCATAGGGCACAACAGCTCAGAAACAGGCCCTTTGGCCCATCTAGTCTATGCTAAATATTAATCTGCCACACATTCCAGCACCATCATAGCATGTCCTCCACGTTTGGCAGAACAACAATATAATAACCACAGCATGATCCCTTCCCCCACCCACACACAGAGCTGTCCTCCAACACCAGGACAGACCTCCAGTGGACACCGGGCCTCCAGTTTCCAAGGTGGGCTTGCAGATTTACAGACCCTAGGCTTCAATATCCAGATTTCTGATCTGTCATGGATTTAAAATTTGAGTAATGTTGTAAATATATTATTCAATTAAGTATTCTTTGTTCTTTACATAACTGATCATTCATATACTTCACGTAAAAATACGTAAACAACATACGTCATTATGCCACCGCATCATAGGTGCATGCCTTGCTAAAAGTAAAAATGAAGAGTGCACGTTTGTCCCCGTCTCCCCATTTCTTTCATTCAATTAGTTTTATGTTTTGGAGCTACAAAACATAACAGTGGTGGGGAGGAAGTTTTAACCAAACCTGAGACGACTGTCTACCTGCTGAAGCGCAGCAAGACATTGAAAACATTTGTGAAAACAGAGAAACCTCTTTGTCCTTTATTAGGGAGAGAGAGAGCCTGTGGTATGCCGTATGCCGGGTGAACAATGTAGTCTTTGGGGTACCGCAAGTCTGTGTCTTTAGTATTGCTTTGCTCACACTTGAGTGCTCGGTGGTGGGTGCCGATGAGGGGAGGGGGGATTGTTGCTTGCTGCCGCTTACGCACGGGAGAGAGGGGAGCTGGGGTGAACTTTGGGTCTCTAACATTTAACTGTCGTTCATTCTTTGGGGCACTTCTCTGTTCTCATGGATGAATGTGAAGAAAAAGCATTTCAGAATGTATATTGTGTACATTTCTCTGACATTAAAGGTACCTTTGAAACCTTTGAGTTATAAAACGGGAGCCAGAAATGGTTGAGTAGTACAATACACGCTTCTTCAGAAGAGACAGAAAACGTTGAGTTAAAAAAAGGCAGAAAATGGAAAATTCGTGAGTTCATAAACAATGAGGACTAGATGATAATAATCTCAAATAAAATGGCTGGCTAGTTCAGAAAGAAAGAGAACTACAAAGTGATCGATCACACAAAAGATAATGGGATATTGTATACTGAGTGAATTGAACAGTATTGTGAAGCAAATGAAATAGCTAATATGGCTGAGTGCATTGGGTTTAAAGGCATAGCGTTAGCTTAGAAGTTTAATTGCTCCAACCAAACCAGCGGAAATGAGGTTGGCTGATATTATAAAAGTAATGCAGGAGCATTTAGAACGGAAACCATCGTTGATTTCAGAACAGGTTAGCTTTCATAAGTGGAAGCAAAAGGAAGCAATGAGAAATTCCTGCTTATTTTGGTTTAAATGGAAGTCTCTCTATTCTGAGGCTGTGCCCTCTGCTCCTAGACTCCCCACTATAGGAAACATCCTCTTGACATCCATTCTACCCAGGCCTTTCAATATTTGACAGGTTTCAATGAGATTCCACCCCCACCCCCATTCTTCTAAACTCCAGTGAGTTCAAGCGCAGAGCAATCATATGCGAACCCTTTCATTCCTGGAATCATTCTTGTAAACTTCCTCTGGACATTCTCCACTACCATCACGTCCTTCCTTAGATTGCTCGGCAGTTATGCCTACTGACACTCGGAGTAAATTTACTATCGAAGTACATATATGCCACCATGTACAACCCTGAGATTTATTTTCTTACATACATACTCAATAAATTCAATAACTATAATAGAATCAGTAAAAGACCACACCAAAGGGTGGACAACCGTGTGCAAACAACAATGACTGTACAAACACAAAAAGAAAGAAAAAATAATAGTATTAAATAGATGAGCAAAATATTGAGAACATGAGATGAAAAGTCCTTGAAAGTGAGTCCGTAGGTTGTGGGAACGGTTCAGTGTTGGGGTGAGTGGAGTTGAGTGAAGTTATTCCCTCTGGTTCAAGGGCCTGATGGGTGGTAATAACTGTTGAGGGATTGAGGGGTAATAACTGTTGAGGGGATGGGGGACAGTAGCTGTTTCTGAACCTAGTGAAGTGAGTCTTGAGGTTCCTGTCCCTCCTTCCTGACAGCAGCAGCAAGAAAGGGTGGTGTGTGTCCTGATGCTGATGCTGCTTTTCTAACTCAGCGCCCCATGCACTCGTGCAATAGTGAGGTGGTGGGGAGGGCTTTACCCATGATGGACTGGGCCTGTATTCACTACTTTTTGTAGGATTTTCCATTCAAGAGCATTGGTGTTTCTGATGCAACCAGTCAATATACTCTCAACCACACACCTAATTTAATGCTAGGAGTATTATGGTTGAGGGTGATGGACTTAGAACATGGATCAGTACATGGAATTAAAATAGTGAAACCAATCCTGAAACTTGGTTGAGAGAGCAGCAGGAATGGGTGATTAATGTACCAGGTTGTCAAAGTTTTAGAAAAGATAGAGCAGGAGGTAAAAGAGGTGTGGGGAGGGGGAGGTACACTACTAATCAGACAATATCACGGCTATACTCAGAGGCAACATAATGGAAGGTTAGCATCAGTCCATTTGGGTAGAACTCAGGAATAGGAAGGGTGTCACACTCATCTTCAACTGTTTCTAGGAAGTCCGTGACAACCAGGGTGTATTCATTCAGATCCACAGATGAGTCTTTGAACCTGGCCCAGTCCATCGGCTCAAAGCAATCCCATAGCCTCTCCTGTTCCTCCCATGACCACTTCTCTGTTGTCCTCATCTCTGGAGCCTCTGCCTGAATGCAGGTAAGGCAGCAATGAAGACCCATCTTGTCTGTCTGTCTTTGGCCAACTTCTCTATTATGTCCCAGATGTGGTCTCTATCGTACGGCACAAAGTTGTCTTTGGTCTCCTATGTTTCCTCCCAACCAGTTGTGGTTTTGATCTTGATGACGTTCAGAGCTTTCTTCATCACGTCAGTAGCTTCCTCTTGGTTTTCATTACTGTCATCCGTGCAAGCCCTGGGTGAAGTCTCGGGAATACCATCGCACTCCAATGTAGAAGAATTCTTCATCACTACTTCCATTACAATTCTCTTTGACCGGTCGCTGTTGTTAGCCCAGAGCTGACCGGTGGACCACTGTCAGTCTGGCCTATAACCTTTCACCTGTTTGACATGGGTGACCCCACCAAGAGCCAGAGCATAAAACGCTGACTCTAGTCAACACCACTCTCCAGGTCACTGAGGCACGCAAGTCCCCAAACCACGACAATCAACGGAGGTCCCTCCGCCCCTCCAGTCAGGCACCCCTCCACCACTACCCCCACCTACTACCACCATGACTACTTTAGGTACGAAACTAGAGTCACAGAGACATAGTGTCATCAAACACTACGGTACAGAAACAGACTCTTTGGCCCATTGAGTTCATGCTGTACTGTTAACCTGCCTAATCCTATCGCCCTCCCATCCATGTACCTATCCAGATTTCTCTTCAAAGTTAAATCCGAACCCACATCTGCCTCTTCCACTGACAGCTCATTTCACACTCTCACCACCTGAAGAAGTTACCCTTGAGTATTTCCCCTTTCACCCTTAACCCATGACCTATAATTCCAGTTTCCCCCAACCTCAGTGGAAAAAGCCTAGCTACATTCACCCTATCTATACCACTCATAATTTTATATACTTGATGTACCATCAATAACTCACTCTGAGACGTAAGAAGCAAGATATCGGCTTTTATTGACTGGAAGAATGAACAACACTACATCCTGGAGAATGAGGCCGGGCTCAGGCCTCAATCGCCTTTATACAGGGGTCTGTGGGAGGAGCCACAGGAGCAGTCCAGACAGGTATATGTAGTTCACCACAATACTTCTATCAATTCTCCCCTCAATCTCCTCTTCTTTGGGGAATAAAACTCAACCATAGGTGTCATCCAGGGATTCCAACATGGCTTGGGATGTGCTTTCAGTAAGAGTGAAGCACCCTGACAACACCTTGTCAAGCTGGTGAATCAGCGCTGACAATAAGCCGATGAAGTATCCCTGGTCAGTTCCTTAAGGTTGTCATAGCCGCAGGTGGTTGTGAGGATCAGCCTCCTGTTAAATATTCTTCGCTACTAAGCCCAGTGGGTTTCTACTGACACGAGAAGGGGCAAAGGTGGTTTACTGGCACCTTAAAACCAGTTGCTTTGTGCAGATGGGACTCACCAGACATGTTTGGCAGCTCATCTAGGAGAAGGAAAGCTCTGATATGAAACCTTCACTGTCTCACGGCTGTACCTACCCATGGGGAAGGCTCCAGGAGTAAACCCAAAGAAAAGTCTGGAGCTGGAGTCCCGAAGAGTTCAATGCTGACTGGCAACTCCTATGATGCCACAAATGCCAAACTGCACGGCAACAGCTTTCCTTTTCTCCAGCACTGCTGACGGGTTTCAGCCAGAAACATCCACTGCCTGGCCTGCTGAGTTCCTCCAGCATTTTGTGTGTGTTGGTTAAATTTAACTGTTAACGAGGTCAGACCACCGACTGATCCAGACAGCAGAAGTTTGAGAAGCGGGGATTTCAATCTGGTCGACTGACCGAGTAGAAAAAACCAGCATCAGATAGTGGCAGCGAAATCTGAGCTCTGACAGGTGACCAATCGGTGTTCGGGATTGCTTAGCAAGATCAAATTAAAGGAAGGCAGGGGCAAGGGCAATGGGGTATGGGGATAGGAGAGGTGTATGTGGGCAGAGGAGTATTATGGAGGTAGACAAGGGGTATGGGGATAGAACATAGAAAACCTACAGCACAATACAGGCCCTTCAGCACACAATGCTGTGCCAAACATTCACTTACTTTAGAAATTACTCAGAGTTACCCATAGCCCTCTATTATTCTAAGCTCCATGTACCTATCCAGGAGTCTCTTAGAAGACCCTATCGTATCCGCCTCCACCACCATCGCCAGCAGCCCATTCCACACAATCACCAGTCTCTGCATAAAATACTTACCCCTGACACCTACTTCCAAGCACCTTAAAACTGTGCTGTCTCTTGTTAGCCATTTCAGCCCTGGGGAAAAGCCTCTGATTATCCACACAATTAATGCCTCTCATCATCCTATACATCTCTATCAGGTCACCTCTCATCCTCCGTCGCTCCAAGGAGAAAAGGCCAAGTTCACTCAACCTATTTTCATAAGGCCTACTCCCCAATGGAGGCAACATCCTTGTAAATCTCCTCTGCACCCTTTCTATGGTTTCCACATCCTTCCTGTAGTGAGATGACCAGAACTGAGCACAGTACTCCAAGTGGGGTCTAATGTTATATAGCCGTAACATTACCTCTTGACTGTTGAACTCAGTCCCATGGTTGATGAAGGCCAATACACTGTGTGCCTTCTTAACCACAGAGTCAACCTGCGCAGCTGCTTTGAGTGTCCTATGGACTCGGACCCCAAGATCACTCTGACCCTCCACACTGCCAAGAGTCTCACCATTAATACTATATTCTGCCATCATATTTGACCTACCAAAATGAACCACTTCACACTTATCTGGGTTGAACTCCATCTGGGATAAGGGGATAGGGGAGGGGTATCTATATAGGGAAAGGGTATAAGTATAGGGGAGGGGTGTCAGTGTTGTGGAGGCATTAACGATGATCTTTCAAGAGTCGATAGACTCTGACATTGTACCGGATGACTGGAAAATTGCAAATGTTACTCCGCTATTTAAGAAGGGTGGGAGGCAGCAGAAAGGAAACTATAGACCTGTTAGCCTGACATCAGTGGTTGGGAAGTTGTTAGAATTGATTGTTAGGGATGAGATTACAGTGTACCTGGAGGCACATGACAAGATAGGCCAAAGCCAGCATGGTTTCCTGAAAGGAAAATCCTGCCTGACTAACCTACTGCAATTCTTTGAGGAAATTACAAGCAGGGTAGACAAAGGAGATGCAGTAGATGTGGTGTACTTGGATTTTCAGAAGGCCTTTGACAAGGTGTTGCACATGAGGCTGCTTAGCAAGATCAGAGCCCATGGAATTACAGGAAAGTTACTAGCATGGGTGGAGTATTGGTTGGTCGGCAGAAAACAGAGAGTGGGAATAAAGGGATCCTATTCTGGCTGGCTGCCGGTTACCAGTGGAGTTCCACAGGGGTCGGAGTTGGGACTGCTGCTTTTTACGATGTATGCCAATGGTTTGGACTACGGTATTAATGGATTTTGTGGCTGAATTTTCTGATGATACAGATAGGTGGAGGAGTGGGTAGTGTTGAGGAAACAGAGAGCCTGCAGAGAGACTTAGATAGTTTAGGGGAATGGGCAAAGAAGTGGCAAATGAAATGCAGGATTGGAAAGTGTATGGTCATGCACTTTGGTGGAAGAAATAACCAGGCTATTATTTAGATGGGGAGAGAATTCAAAATGCAGAGATGCAAAGGGATTTGGGAGTCCTTGTGCAGGATTCCCTAAAGGTTAACCTCCAGTTTGAGTCTGTGGTGAAGATGGCGAATGCAATGTTGGCATTCATTTCTAGAGGTATAGAATATAAGAGCAGGGATGTGATGTTGAGGCTCTATAAGGCACTCGTGAGACCACACTTGGAGTATTGTGTGCAGTTTTGGGCTCCTTATTTTAGAAAGGATATACTGACATTGGAGAGGGTTCAGAGAAGATTCACGAGAATGATTCCAGTAATGAAAGGGTTACTGTATGAGGAATGTCTGGCAGCTCTTGGGCTGTATTCCCTGGAGTTCAGGAGAATGAGGGGGGATCTCGTAGAAACATTTCAAATGTTAAAAGGCCTGAACAGATTAGATAAGGAATAGTTATTTCCCATGGTAGAGGATTCTAGCACAAGAGTGACAACTTCAGGATTGAAGGACGTCCATTTAGAACAGAGATGCAGAGAAATTACTTTAGTCAGAGGGTGGTAAATCTGTAGAACTTTTTTGTCACAAGCAGCTGTGGAGGCCAAGTCACTGGGTATATTTAAGGCAGAGATAGATAGGTTCTTGATTAACCAGGGCATCAAAGGGTATGGGGTGAAGGCAGGTGAGTGGGGATGACTGGAAGAATTGGATCAGCCCATGATTGAATGGTGGAGCAGACTCGATGGGCTGAATGGCCTACTTCTGCTCCTATATCTTATAGTCTTATGGAATTAACAGATTCAGGAACAGTTTCTTCCCCTCTGCCATCCGAATCGTGAGTGGACATTGAAGCTTTGGACAGTACCTCACATTTTTTAATGTACAGTATTTCTGTTTTTGCACATTCTTATAAATTCTATTCAATATACGTAATTGATTTACTTGTTTATTTATTATTGTTTTATTTTATTTATTATTTTTTATCTCTGTTAGATTATATATTGCATTGAACTGCTGCTGCTAAGTTAACAAATTTCACGTCACATGCCGGTGATAATAAACCTGATTCTGATTGTGATTCTGGGTATGGGGATCAGAGAGGGCTATGGAGATAGGAGGGGTATGAGTATAAGGGAGGGCTATGGAGATAGGAGAGGGGTATGAGTATAAGGGAGGGCTATGGAGATAGGAGAGGGGTATGGGGATCAGAGAGGGCTATGGAGATAGGAGAGGGGTATGGGGATCAGAGAGGGCTATGGAGATAGGAGAGGGGTATGGGGATCAGAGAGGGCTATGGAGATAGGAGAGGGGTATGGGGATCAGAGAGGGCTATGGAGATAGGAGGGGTATGAGTATAAGGGAGGGCTATGGAGATAGGAGAGGGGTATGAGTATAAGGGAGGGCTATGGAGATCAGAGAGGGCTATGGAGATAGGAGAGGGGTATGAGTATAAGGGAGGGCTATGGAGATAGGAGAGGGGTATGAGTATAAGGGAGGGCTATGGAGATAGGAGAGGGGTATGGGGATCAGAGAGGGCTATGGAGATAGGAGAGGGGTATGAGTATAAGGGAGGGCTATGGAGATAGGAGAGGGGTATGAGTATAAGGGAGGGCTATGGAGATAGGAGGGGTATGAGTATAAGGGAGGGCTATGGAGATAGGAGAGGGGTATGAGTATAAGGGAGGGCTATGGAGACAGGAGAGGGGTATGAGTATAAGGGAGGGGTATGGGGATAGGAGAGGGTTATGAGTATAGGGGAGTGGTATGGGGATGAGGAGGGTATGGTGATAGGGGTGGGGTATGAGTATAGCGGAGGGGTATGAGGATAGGAAATGGATATGGGGATGAGGAGAGCATGAGGGTGGGGAAGGGGTCAGGATAGTGGAGAGGTATGAGGATAGGAGATGGATTTGGGTATGAGGAGGGTGTGGGGATAGGGGGCATGAGTATAGTGGAGGGGTATGAGGATAGGAGATGGATTTGGGTATGAGGATGAGTGAAATCTTGAGCAACACACACAAAATGCTGGAGGAATTCAGCAGAACTATGCAAGGGGTTAAAAAAAACGATGTTTTAGGATGAGATCCTTCATGCTGTTATTGCACATGCAGCGTAAAACAGGAACAGGCCGCTCGGCCCACAGTATTGTGCTGAGCCAATTAAATTAGTAATCAAATGACCAACTAAACTAATCTCTTCTGCCTACGCAATGTCCATAGTTTCATTTTCCTCACATTCATCTAAACGTCTCTTGAAAGTCTCTAATGTATCTGCCTCTACCACCTCCCCAGGCAGCACATTCCAGATACCCACCCCACTCTGTGTGAGAAAAGCTTGCCCCTTACGCGATCTTTGAAATTACCCCCTCTCAGCTTAAATGCATGCCCTGTGGGAGTAGGCATTTCAACCCCGGGAAAACGATTCTGTCTGTGGCTCATGATCTTGTCATCTCATAATCAGATCTCGTCTCAGCTCTGGCAGTCCAGAAAGAACCAAGGTTTGTCCAACCTCTCATTATCACATGCCCTTTAAACCAAGCAGCATTCTGGGAACCCTCCCCAAAGCCTCAACATTCCCCCTGTAATGAGGTGATCAGAACTGTAAACAATACTCCAGATGCAGCCACACTTCAGTTTTATAAAGCTGCAGCATAACTTCCTGACGATTGAACTC
Source organism: Hemitrygon akajei (assembly GCF_048418815.1). Taxonomy (NCBI): domain Eukaryota; kingdom Metazoa; phylum Chordata; class Chondrichthyes; order Myliobatiformes; family Dasyatidae; genus Hemitrygon; species Hemitrygon akajei. Next base: position 205,875,338 of record NC_133126.1, on the reverse strand, counting down.
AGTGCTTAGACTAATAAAGGCAAGCATGCTCTATGCCTAGAGTTACACTATGGTCCTCAGGCCCAGTCCGTCCTTGCTGACAAAGCGGCCTACCTGAGTTAGGCCTGCCTGCCCCTGAAGTGCCCATCAGCCTCATTCCTGCTTATTCTGATGAACTCAGTAATGTCTCACCATGCCAGCCCAGGAGGCTCCGGACGCGTCCACTGGGCCAGAGTAGTACTTCCTGAGACAGGAGCTGGTTCTGGGGTGGGGGTGCGAGGCATTGTCTTGTGTGGGTGGGGGCCTCTGCAGATGTAGAGAACATTCTGACTGGTTGCATCATTGTCAAGTTTGGAGGGTCCTCTGCACAGGATCAGAAAAAGCTGCAGAAAGTTGTGGACTCAGCCTCCCCAGCACCATCACCGGCACTCGCCTCCCCATCACCATCACCGGCACTGACCTCCCAATCACCATCACCGGCACTCGCCTCCCCATCACCATCACCGGCACTCACCTCCCCATCACCATCACCGGCACTCGCCACCCCATCACCATCACCGGCACTCGCCTCCCCAGCACCGGCACTCGCCTCCCCATCACCATCACCGGCACTCGCCTCCCCATCACCATCACCGGTACTGACCTCCCCATCACCATCACCAGCATTCACCTCCCCATCACCATCACCGGCACTCGCCTCCTCATCACCATCACCGGCACTGACCTCCCCAGCACCATCACCGGCACTCGCCTCCCCAGCACCATCACCGGCAATGACCTCCCCATCACCATCACCGGCACTCGCCTCCCCAGCACCATCACCGGCACTCGCCTCCCCATCACCATCACCGGCACTCGCCACCCCATCACCATCACCGGCACTCGCCTCCCCATCTCCATCACCGGCACTCGCCTCCCCATCACCATCACCGGCACTGACCTCCCCATCACCGTCACCGGCACTGACCTCCCCATCACCATCACCGGCACTCGCCTCCCCATCACCATCACCGGCACTCGCCTCCCCATCACCATCACCGGCACTGACCTCCCCATCACCATCACCGGCACTCGCCTCCCCATCACCATCACCGGCACTGACCTCCGCATCACCATCACCGGCACTGACCTCCCCATCACCATCACCGGCACTCGCCACCCCATCACCATCACCGGCACTCGCCTCCCCATCACCATCACCGGCACTCACCTCCGCATCACCATCACCGGCACTCGCCTCCCCATCACCATCACCGGCACTCGCCACCCCATCACCGGCACCGGCACTCGCCTCCCCATCACCATCACCGGCACTCGCCTCCCCATCACCATCACCGGCACTCACCTCCCCATCACCATCACCGGCACTGACCTCCCCATCACCATCACCGGCACTGACCTCCCCATCACCATCACCGGCACTCGCCTCCCCATCACCATCACCGGCACTGACCTCCCCAGCACCATCACCGGCACTCGCCTCCCCATCACCATCACCGGCACTGACCTCCCCAGCACCATCACCGGCACTCACCTCCCCATCACCATCACCGGCACTGACCTCCCCAGCACCATCACCGGCACTCGCCTCCTCAGCACCATCACCGGCACTCGCCTCCTCATCACCATCACCGGCACTCACCTCCCCAGCACTGGCACTCGCCTCCCCATCACCATCACCGGCACTCGCCTCCCCATCACCATCACCGGCACTCGCCTCCCCATCACCGGCACTCGCCTCCCCAGCACCGGCACTCGCCTCCCCATCACCATCACCGGCACTCACCTCCCCATCACCATCACCGGCACTGACCTCCCCATCACCATCACCGGCACTCGCCTCCCCATTACCATCACCAGCACTCGCCTCCCCATCACCATCACCGGCACTCGCCTCCCCAGCACCGGCACTCGCCTCCCCATCACCATCACCGGCACTGACCTCCCCATCACCATCACCGGCACTCGCCTCCCCATCACCATCACCGGCACTCACCTCCCCAGCACCATCACCGGCACTCGCCTCCCCAGCACCGGCACTCACCTCCCCAGCACCATCACCGGCACTCGCCTCCCCATCACCATCACCAGCACTCGCCTCCCCATCACCATCACCGGCACTCGCCTCTCCAGCACCATCACCGGCACTCGCCTCCCCATCACCATCACCGGCACTCGCCTCCCCATCACCATCACCAGCACTCGCCTCCCCATCACCGACACTCGCCACCCCATCACCGGCACTCACCTCCCCAGCACCGGCACTCGCCTCCCCAGCACCATCACCGGCACTCGCCTCCCCAGCACCATCACCGGCACTCACCTCCCCATCACCATCACCGGCACTGACCTCCCCATCACCATCACCGGCACTCGCCTCCCCATCACCGACACTCGCCTCCCCATCACCGGCACTCGCCTCCCCAGCACCGGCACTCGCCTCCCCAGCACCATCACCGGCACTCGCCTCCCCAGCACCGGCACTCGCCTCCCCATCACCATCACCGGCACTCACCTCCCCATCAACATCACCGGCACTGATCTCCCCATCACCATCACCGGCACTCGCCTCCCCAGCACCATCACCGGCACTCGCCTCCCCAGCACCATCACCGGCACTCGCCTCCCCAGCACCGGCACTCGCCTCCCCATCACCATCACCGGTACTGACCTCCCCATCACCATCACCAGCACTCGCCTCCCCATCACCATCACCGGCACTTGCCTCCCCATCACCATCACCGGCACTCGCCTCCTCATCACCATCACCGGCACTCGCCTCCCCAGCACCATCACCGGCACTCGCCTCCCCAGCACCGGCACTCGCCTCCCCATCACCATCACCGGTACTGACCTCCTAATCACCATCACCGGCACTCGCCTCCCCATCACCATCACCGGCACTTGCCTCCCCATCACCATCACCGGCACTCGCCTCCTCATCACCATCACCGGCACTCGCCTCCCCAGCACCATCACCGGCACTCGCCTCCCCATCTCCATAACCGGCACTCGCCTCCCTATCACCATCACCGGCACTCGCATCCCCATCACCATCACCGGCACTCACCTCCCCATCACCATCACCGGCACTGACCTCCCCATCACCATCACCGGCACTCACCTCCCCAGCACCATCACCGGCACTCGCCTCCCCAGCACCATCACCGGCACTCGCCTCCCCAGCACCATCACCGGCACTCGCCTCCTCATCACCATCACTGGCACTCGCCACCCCATCACCATCACCGGCACTCGCCTCCCTATCACCATCACCGGCACTCACCTCCTCATCACCATCACCGGCACTCGCCTCCCCAGCACCGGCACTCGCCTCCCCATCACCATCACCGGCACTCGCCTCCCCATGAACATCACCGGCACTCGCCTCCCCAGCACCATCACCGGCACTCACCTCCCCAGCACCATCACCGGCATTCGCCTCCCTATCACCATCACCGGCACTCACCTCCCCAGCACCATCACCGGCACTCACCTCCCCATCACCATCACCGGCACTCGCCTCCCCATCACCAACACCGGCACTCGCCTCCCCATCACCATCACCGGCACTCGCCTCCCCATCACCATCACCGGCATTCGCCTCCCTATCACCATCACCGGCACTCACCTCCCCAGCACCATCACCGGCACTGACCTCCCCATCACCATCACCGGCACTCGCCTCCCCATCACCAACACCGGCACTCGCCTCCCCATCACCATCACCGGCACTCGCCTCCCTATCACCATCACCGGCATTCGCCTCCCTATCACCATCACCGGCACTCGCCTCCCCATCACCATCACCGGCACTCGCCTCCCCATCACCATCACCGGCACTCGCCTCCCCAGCACCATCACCGGCATTCGCCTCCCCAGCACCATCACCGGGACTCACCTCCCCATTACCATCACCGGCACTCGCCTCCCCATCACCATCACCGGCACTCGCCTCCCCATCACCATCACCGGCACTCGCCTCCCCATCACCGGCACTCACCTCCCCAGCACCATCACCGGCACTCACCTACCCAGCACCATCACCGGCACTCACCTCCCCAGCACCATCACCGGCACTCGCCTCCCCAGCACCATCACCGGCACTCGCCTCCCCAGCACCATCACCGGCACTCGCCTCCCCATCACCGGCACTCACCTCCCCAGCACCATAACTGGCACTCACCTCCCCAGCACCATCACCGGCACTCGCCTCCCCAGCACCGGCAATCGCCTCCCCATCACCATCACCGGCACTCGCCTCCCCATCACCATCACCGGCACTCACCTCCCCATCACCATCACTGGCACTCGCCTCCCCATCACCATCACCGGCACTCGCCTCCCCATCACCATCACCGGCACTCACCTCCCCATCACCATCACCGGCACTCACCTCCCCAGCACCATCACCGGCACTCGCCTCCCCATCACCATCACCGGCACTCACCTCCCCAGCACCATCACCGGCACTCACCTCCTCATCACCATCACCGGCACTCGCCTCCCCAGCACCATCACCGGCACTGACCTCCCCATCACCATCACCGGCACTCACCTCCCCAGCACCATCACCGGCACTCGCCTCCCCATCACCATCACCGGCACTCGCCTCCCCAGCACCATCACCGGCACTCGCCTCCCCATCAACATCACCGGCACTCACCTCCCCAGCACCATCACCGGCACTCGCCTCTCCAGCACCATCACCGGCACTCACCTCCCCAGCACCATCACCGGCACTCGCCTCCCCAGCACCATCACCGGCACTGACCTCCCCATCACCATCACCGGCACTCACCTCCCCAGCACCATCACCGGCACTCGCCTCCCCATCACCATCACCGGCACTCACCACCCCAGCACCATCACCGGCACTCACCTCCTCATCACCATCACCGGCACTCACCTCCCCAGCACCATCACCGGCACTCACCTCCTCATCACCATCACCGGCACTCACCTCCCCAGCACCATCACCGGCACTCACCTCCTCATCACCATCACCGGCACTCCCCTCCCCAGCACCATCACCGGCACTCACCTCCCCAGCACCATCACCGGCACTCGCCTCCCCATCACCATCACCGGCACTCACCTCCCCAGCACCATCACCGGCACTCACCTCCTCATCACCATCACCGGCACTCACCTCCCCAGCACCATCACCGGCACTGACCTCCCCATCACCATCACCGGCACTCACCTCCCCATCACCATCACCGGCACTCACCTCCCCATCACCAGCACCGGCACTCGCCTCCCCATCACCAGCACCAGCACTCGCCTCCTCATCACCATCACCGGCACTCGCCTCCCCATCACCATCACCGGCACTCGCCTCCCCATCACCATCACCGGCACTCACCTCCCCATCACCATCACCGGCACTCGCCTCCCCATCACCATCACCGGCACTCGCCTCCCCAGCACCATCACCGGCACTCCCCTCCCCAGCACCATCACCGGCACTCGGCTCCCCATCACCATCACCGGCACTCGCCTCCCCATCACCATCACCGGCACTCACCTCCCCATCACCATCACCGGCACTCGCCTCCCCATCACCATCACCGGCACTCGCCTCCCCATCACCAGCACCGGCACTCGCCTCCCCATCACCTTCACCGGCACTCGCCTCCCCATCACCGGCACTCGCCTCACCAGCACCATCACCGGCACTCGCCTCCCCATCACCATCACCGGCACTCGCCTCCCCATCACCATCACCGGCACTCGCCTCCCCAGAACCATCACCGGCACTCGCCTCCCCAGCACTGGCACTCGCCTCCCCATCACCATCACCGGCACTCGCCTCCCCATCACCATCACTGGCACTCGCCTCCCCATCACCATCACCGGCACTCGCCTCCCCATCACCATCACCGGCACTCGCCTCCCCATCACCATCACCGGCACTCGCCTCCCCATCACCGGCACTCGCCTCCCCATCACCAGCACTCACCTCCCCATCACCGGCACTCGCCTCCCCAGCACCGCCACTCGCCTCCCCAGCACCATCACCGGCACTCGCCTCCCCAGCACCGGTACTCGCCTCCCCATCACCATCACCGGCACTCGCCTCCCCAGCACCATCACCGGCACTCGCCTCCCCAGCACCGGCACTCGCCTCCCCATCACCAGCACCGGCACTGACCTCCCCATCACCATCACCGGCACTCGCCTCCCCATCACCATCACCGGCACTCGCCTCCCCATCACCATCACCAGCACTCGCCTCCCCAGCACCATCACCGGCACTGACCTCCCCATCACCATCACCGGCACTCTCCTCCCCATCACCATCACCGGCACTCACCTCCCCATCACCATCACCGGCACTCGCCTCCCCATCACCATCACCGGCACTCGCCTCCCCATCACCATCACCGGCACTCACCTCCCAATCACCATCACCGGCACTCACCTCCCAATCACCAGCACCAGCACTCGCCTCCTCATCACCATCACCGGCACTCACCTCCCAATCACCATCACCGGCACTCGCCTCCCAAGCACCATCACCGGCACTCGCCTCCCCATCACCATCACCGGCACTCGCCTCCCCATCACCATCACCGGCACTCGCATCCCCAGCACCATCACCGGCACTCGCCTCCCCATCACCATCACCGGCACTCGCCTCCTCATCACCATCACCGGCACTCGCCTCCCCATCACCATCACCGGCACTGACCTCCCCATCACCATCACCGGCACTGACCTCCCCATCACCATCACCGGCACTCACCTCCCCAGCACCATCACCGGCACTCGCCTCCCCATCACCATCACCGGCACTGACCTCCCCATCACCATCACCGGCACTCGCCTCCCCATCACCATCACCGGCACTCACCTCCTCATCACCATCACCGGCACTCCCCTCCCCAGCACCATCACCGGCACTCACCTCCCCAGCACCATCACCGGCACTCGCCTCCCCATCACCATCACCGGCACTCACCTCCCCAGCACCATCACCGGCACTCACCTCCTCATCACCATCACCGGCACTCACCTCCCCAGCACCATCACCGGCACTGACCTTCCCATCACCATCACCGGCACTCACCTCCCCATCACCATCACCGGCACTCACCTCCCCATCACCAGCACCGGCACTCGCCTCCCCATCATCAGCACCAGCACTCGCCTCCTCATCACCATCACCGGCACTCGCCTCCCCATCACCATCACCGGCACTCGCCTCCCCATCACCATCACCGGCACTCACCTCCCCATCACCATCACCGGCACTCGCCTCCCCATCACCATCACCGGCACTCGCCTCCCCAGCACCATCACCGGCACTCCCCTCCCCAGCACCATCACCGGCACTCGGCTCCCCATCACCATCACCGGCACTCACCTCCCCAGCACCATCACCGGCACTCGCCTCCCCATCACCATCACCGGCACTCACCTCCCCATCACCATCACCGGCACTCGCCTCCCCATCACCATCACCGGCACTCGCCTCCCCATCACCAGCACCGGCACTCGCCTCCCCATCACCTTCACCGGCACTCGCCTCCCCATCACCGGCACTCGCCTCACCAGCACCATCACCGGCACTCGCCTCCCCATCACCATCACCGGCACTCGCCTCCCCATCACCATCACCGGCACTCGCCTCCCCAGAACCATCACCGGCACTCGCCTCCCCAGCACTGGCACTCGCCTCCCCATCACCATCACCGGCACTCGCCTCCCCATCACCATCACTGGCACTCGCCTCCCCATCACCATCACCGGCACTCGCCTCCCCATCACCATCACCGGCACTCGCCTCCCCATCACCATCACCGGCACTCGCCTCCCCATCACCGGCACTCGCCTCCCCATCACCAGCACTCACCTCCCCATCACCGGCACTCGCCTCCCCAGCACCGCCACTCGCCTCCCCAGCACCATCACCGGCACTCGCCTCCCCAGCACCGGTACTCGCCTCCCCATCACCATCACCGGCACTCGCCTCCCCAGCACCATCACCGGCACTCGCCTCCCCAGCACCGGCACTCGCCTCCCCATCACCAGCACCGGCACTGACCTCCCCATCACCATCACCGGCACTCGCCTCCCCATCACCATCACCGGCACTCGCCTCCCCATCACCATCACCAGCACTCGCCTCCCCAGCACCATCACCGGCACTGACCTCCCCATCACCATCACCGGCACTCTCCTCCCCATCACCATCACCGGCACTCACCTCCCCATCACCATCACCGGCACTCGCCTCCCCATCACCATCACCGGCACTCACCTCCCAATCACCATCACCGGCACTCACCTCCCAATCACCAGCACCAGCACTCGCCTCCTCATCACCATCACCGGCACTCACCTCCCAATCACCATCACCGGCACTCGCCTCCCAAGCACCATCACCGGCACTCGCCTCCCCATCACCATCACCGGCACTCGCCTCCCCATCACCATCACCGGCACTCGCATCCCCAGCACCATCACCGGCACTCGCCTCCCCATCACCATCACCGGCACTCGCCTCCTCATCACCATCACCGGCACTCGCCTCCCCATCACCATCACCGGCACTGACCTCCCCATCACCATCACCGGCACTGACCTCCCCATCACCATCACCGGCACTCACCTCCCCAGCACCATCACCGGCACTCGCCTCCCCATCACCATCACCGGCACTGACCTCCCCATCACCATCACCGGCACTCGCCTCCCCATCACCATCACCGGCACTCACCTCCCCAGCACCATCACCGGCACTCGCCTCCCCATCACCATCACCGGCACTCGCCTCCCCCATCACCATCACCGGCACTCACCTCCCCAGCACCGGCACTCGCCTCCCCATCACCATCACCGGCACTCGCCTCCCCATCACCATCACCGGCACTCACCTCCCCAGCACCGGCACTCGCCTCCCCATCACCATCACCGGCACTCGCCTCCCCATCACCGGCACTCGCCTCCCCAGCACCATCACCGTCACTCGCCTCCCCATCACCATCACCGGCACTCGCCTCCCCATCACCATCACCGGCACTCGCCTCCCCAGCACCATCACCGTCACTCGCCTCCCCATCACCATCACCGGCACTCGCCTCCCCATCACCATCACCGGCACTCGCCCCTCCAGCACCATCACCGGCACTCGCCTCCCCAGCACCATCACCGGCACTCACCTCCCCAGCACCATCACCGGCACTCGCCTCCCCAGCACCATCACCGGCACTCGCCTCCCCAGCACCATCACCGGCACTCGCCTCCCCATCACCGGCACTCGCCTCCCCAGCACCATCACCGGCACTCGCCTCCCCATCACCATCACCGGCACTGACCTCCCCATCACCATCACCGGCACTCGCCTCCCCATCACCATCACCGGCACTCACCTCCTCATCACCATCACCGGCAATCACCTCCCCAGTACCATCACCGGCACTGACCTCCCCATCACCATCACCGGCACTCGCCTCCCCATCACCGGCACTCGCCTCCCCATCACCATCACCGGCACTCGCCTCCCCATCACCATCACCGGCACTCGCCTCCCCAGCACCATCACCGGCACTCGCCTCCCCAGCACCGGCACTCGCCTCCCCATCACCATCACCGGCACTCGCCTCCCCAGCACCATCACCGGCACTCGCCTCCCCATCACCATCACCGGCACTGACCTCACCAGCACCATCACCGGCACTCGCCTCCCCATCACCATCACTGGCACTCGCCTCCCCAGCACCATCACCGGCACTCGCCTCCCCATCACCATCACCGGCACTCACCTCCCCAGCACCATCACCGGCACTCGCCTCCCCAGCACCATCACCGGCACTCGCCTCCCCAGCACCATCACCGGCACTCGCCTCCCCATCACCATCACCGGCACTCACCTCCCCAGCACCATCACCGGCACTCGCCTCCCCAGCACCATCACCGGCACTCGCCTCCCCAGCACCAGCACTCGCCTCCCAATCACCATCACCGGCACTCACCTCCCTATCACCATCACCGGCACTCGCCTCCCCAGCACCATCACCGGCACTCGCCTCCCCAGCACCATCACCGGCACTCGCCTCCCCATCACCATCACCGGCACTCACCTCCCCAGCACCATCACCGGCACTCGCCTCCCCAGCACCATCACCGGCACTCGCCTCCCCAGCACCAGCACTCGCCTCCCAATCACCATCACCGGCACTCACCTCCTTATCACCATCACCGGCACTCGCCTCCCCATCACCATCACCGGCACTCACCTCCATATCACCATCACCGGCACTCGCCTCCTCATCACCATCACCGGCACTCGCCTCCCCAGCACCGGCACCGGCACTCGGCTCCCCATCACCATCACCGGCACTCGCCTCCCCATCACCGGCACTCGCCTCCCCATCACCATCACCGGCACTCGCCTCCCCATCACCATCACCGGCACTCGCCTCCCCATCACCATCACCGGCACTGACCTCCCCATCACCATCACAGGCACTCGCCTCCCCAGCACCATCACCGGCACTCCCCTCCCCAGCACCATCACCGGCACTCGGCTCCCCATCACCATCACCGGCACTCACCTCCCCAGCACCATCACCGGCACTCGCCTCCCCATCACCATCACCGGCACTCGCCTCCCCATCACCAGCACCGGCACTCGCCTCCCCATCACCTTCACCGGCACTCGCCTCCCCATCACCGGCACTCGCCTCCCCAGCACCATCACCGGCACTCGCCTCCCCATCACCATCACCGGCACTCGCCTCCCCATCACCATCACCGGCACTCGCCTCCCCAGAACCATCACCGGCACTCGCCTCCCCAGCACTGGCACTCGCCTCCCCATCACCATCACCGGCACTCGCCTCCCCATCACCATCACCGGCACTCGCCTCCCCATCACCATCACCGGCACTCGCCTCCCCATCACCGGCACTCGCCTCCCCATCACCGGCACTCACCTCCCCATCACCGGCACTCGCCTCCCCAGCACCGCCACTCGCCTCCCCAGCACCATCACCGGCACTCGCCTCCCCAGCACCGGTACTCGCCTCCCCATCACCATCACCGGCACTCGCCTCCCCAGCACCATCACCGGCACTCGCCTCCCCAGCACCAGCACTCGCCTCCCCATCACCAGCACCGGCACTGACCTCCCCATCACCATCACCGGCACTCGCCTCCCCATCACCATCACCGGCACTCGCCTCCCCATCACCATCACCAGCACTCGCCTCCCCAGCACCATCACCGGCACTGACCTCCCCATCACCATCACCGGCACTCTCCTCCCCATCACCATCACCGGCACTCACCTCCCCATCACCATCACCGGCACTCGCCTCCCCATCACCATCACCGGCACTCGCCTCCCCATCACCATCACCGGCACTCACCTCCCAATCACCATCACCGGCACTCACCTCCCAATCACCAGCACCAGCACTCGCCTCCTCATCACCATCACCGGCACTCACCTCCCAATCACCATCACCGGCACTCGCCTCCCAAGCACCATCACCGGCACTCGCCTCCCCATCACCATCACCGGCACTCGCCTCCCCATCACCATCACCGGCACTCGCATCCCCAGCACCATCACCGGCACTCGCCTCCCCATCACCATCACCGGCACTCGCCTCCTCATCACCATCACCGGCACTCGCCTCCCCATCACCATCACCGGCACTGACATCCCCATCACCATCACCGGCACTGACCTCCCCATCACCATCACCGGCACTCACCTCCCCAGCACCATCACCGGCACTCGCCTCCCCATCACCATCACCGGCACTGACCTCCCCATCACCATCACCGGCACTCGCCTCCCCATCACCATCACCGGCACTCACCTCCCCAGCACCATCACCGGCACTCGCCTCCCCATCACCATCACCGGCACTTGCCTCCCCCATCACCATCACCGGCACTCACCTCCCCAGCACCGGCACTCGCCTCCCCATCACCATCACCGGCACTCGCCTCCCCATCACCATCACCGGCACTCACCTCCCCAGCACCGGCACTCGCCTCCCCATCACCGGCACTCGCCTCCCCAGCACCATCACCGTCACTCGCCTCCCCATCACTATCACCGGCACTCGCCTCCCCATCACCATCACCGGCACTCGCCTCCCCAGCACCATCACCGTCACTCGCCTCCCCATCACCATCACCGGCACTCGCCTCCCCATCACCATCACCGGCACTCGCCTCTCCAGCACCATCACCGGCACTCGCCTCCCCAGCACCATCACCGGCACTCACCTCCCCAGCACCATCACCGGCACTCGCCTCCCCAGCACCATCACCGGCACTCGCCTCCCCAGCACCATCACCGGCACTCGCCTCCCCAGCACCATCACCGGCACTCGCCTCCCCATCACCGGCACTCGCCTCCCCAGCACCATCACCGGCACTCGCCTCCCCATCACCATCACCGGCACTGACCTCCCCATCACCATCACCGGCACTCGCCTCCCCATCACCATCACCGGCACTCACCTCCTCATCACCATCACCGGCAATCACCTCCCCAGTACCATCACCGGCACTGACCTCCCCATCACCATCACCGGCACTCGCCTCCCCATCACCGGCACTCGCCTCCCCATCACCATCACCGGCACTCGCCTCCCCATCACCATCACCGGCACTCGCCTCCCCAGCACCATCACCGGCACTCGCCTCCCCAGCACCGGCACTCGCCTCCCCATCACCATCACCGGCACTCGCCTCCCCAGCACCATCACCGGCACTCGCCTCCCCATCACCATCACCGGCACTGACCTCACCAGCACCATCACCGGCACTCGCCTCCCCATCACCATCACTGGCACTCGCCTCCCCAGCACCATCACCGGCACTCGCCTCCCCATCACCATCACCGGCACTCACCTCCCCAGCACCATCACCGGCACTCGCCTCCCCAGCACCATCACCGGCACTCGCCTCCCCAGCACCATCACCGGCACTCGCCTCCCCATCACCATCACCGGCACTCACCTCCCCAGCACCATCACCGGCACTCGCCTCCCCAGCACCATCACCGGCACTCGCCTCCCCAGCACCAGCACTCGCCTCCCAATCACCATCACCGGCACTCACCTCCCTATCACCATCACCGGCACTCGCCTCCCCAGCACCATCACCGGCACTCGCCTCCCCAGCACCATCACCGGCACTCGCCTCCCCATCACCATCACCGGCACTCACCTCCCCAGCACCATCACCGGCACTCGCCTCCCCAGCACCATCACCGGCACTCGCCTCCCCAGCACCAGCACTCGCCTCCCAATCACCATCACCGGCACTCACCTCCTTATCACCATCACCGGCACTCGCCTCCCCATCACCATCACCGGCACTCACCTCCATATCACCATCACCGGCACTCGCCTCCTCATCACCATCACCGGCACTCGCCTCCCCAGCACCGGCACCGGCACTCGGCTCCCCATCACCATCACCGGCACTCGCCTCCCCATCACCGGCACTCGCCTCCCCATCACCATCACCGGCACTCGCCTCCCCATCACCGGCACTCGCCTCCCCAGCACCATCACCGGCACTCGCCTCCCCATCACCATCACCGGCACTCGCCTCCTCATCACCATCACCGGCACTCACCTCCCCAGCACCATCACCGGCACTCGCCTCCTTATCACCATCACCGGCACTCGCCTCCCCAGCACCGGCACTCGGCTCCCCATCATCGGCACTCGCCTCCCCAGCACCATCACCAGCACTCGGCTCCCCATCACCGGCACTCGCCTCCCCATCACCATCACCGGCACTCGCCTCCTCATCACCATCACCGGCACTCGGCTCCCCATCATCGGCACTCGCCTCCCCAGCACCATCACCGGCACTCACCTCCCCATCACCATCACCGGCACTGACCTCCCAATCACCATCACCGGCACTCGCCTCCCCATCACCATCACCGGCACTCACCTCCCCAGCACCGGCACTCGCCTCCCCAGCACCGGCACTCGCCTCCCCTTCACCATCACCGGCACTCGCCTCCCCAGCACCATCACCGGCATTCGCCTCCCCATCACCATCACCGGCACTCACCTCCCCAGCACCATCACCGGCACTCGGCTCCCCATCACCGGTACTCGCCTCCCCAGCACCATCACCGGCACTCGCCTCCCCATCACCATCACCGGCACTCACCTCCTCATCACCATCACCGGCACTCGCCTCCCCAGCACCATCACCGGCACTCGCCTCCCCATCACCGGCACTCACCTCCCCATCACCATCACCGGCACTGACCTCCCCAGCACCATCACAGGCACTCGGCTCCCCATCACCGGCACTCGCCTCCCCAGCACCATCACCGGCACTCGCCTCCCCAGCACCATCACCGGCACTCACCTCCCCATCACCATCACCGGCACTCGCCTCCCCAGCACCGGCACTCGCCTCCCCATCACCATCACCGGCACTCGCCTCCCCAGAACCATCACCGGCACTCACCTCCCCATCACCATCACCGGCACTCGCCTCCCCATCACCGGCACTCGCCTCCCCAGCACCATCACCGGCGCTCGCCTCCCCATCACTGGCACTCGCCTCCTCATCAGCATCACCGGCACTCGCCTCCCCAGCACCGGCACTCGCCTCCCCATCACCATCACCGGCACTCGCCTCCCCATCACCATCACCGGCACTCGCCTCCCCATCACCGGCACTCGCCTCCTCATCACCATCACCGGCACTCGCCTCCCCAGCACTGGCACTCGCCTCCCCATCACCATCACCGGCACTCGCCTCCCCAGCACCATCACCGGCACTCGCCTCCCTATCACCATCACCGGCACTGACCTCCCCATCACCATCACCGGCACTCACCTCCCCAGCACCATCACCGGCACTGACCTCCCCATCACCATCACCGGCACTCGCCTCCACATCACCATCACCGGCACTCGCCTCCCCAGCACCATCACCGGCACTCGCCTCCCCATCACCATCACCGGCACTGACCTCACAAGCACCATCACCGGCACTCGCCTCCCCATCACCATCACTGGCACTCACCTCCCCAGCACCATCAACGGCACTCGCCTCCCCAGCACCAGCACTCGCCTCCAAATCACCATCACCGGCACTCACCTCCCTATCACCATCACCGGCACTCGCCTCCGCAGCACCATCACCGGCACTCGCCTCCCCAGCACCATCACCGGCACTCGCCTCCCCATCACCATCACCGGCACTCACCTCCCCAGCACCATCACCGGCACTCGCCTCCCCAGCACCATCACCGGCACTCGCCTCCCCAGCACCAGCACTCTCCTCCCAATCACCATCACCGGCACTCACCTCCTTATCACCATCACCGGCACTCGCCTCCCCATCACCATCACCGGCACTCACCTCCATATCACCATCACCGGCACTCGCCTCCTCATCACCATCACCGGCACTCGCCTCCCCAGCACCGGCACCGGCACTCGGCTCCCCATCACCATCACCGGCACTCGCCTCCCCATCACCGGCACTCGCCTCCCCATCACCATCACCGGCACTCGCCTCCCCAGCACCATCACCGGCACTCGCCTCCCCATCACCATCACCGGCACTCGCCTCCTCATCACCATCACCGGCACTCACCTTCCCAGCACCATCACCGGCACTCGCCTCCCCATCACCATCACCGGCACTGACCTCCCCATCACCATCACCGGCACTCACCTCCCCATCACCATCACCGGCACTCGCCTCCCCAGCACCATCACCGGCACTCGCCTCCCCAGCACCATCACCGGCACTCGCCTCCCCAGCACCATCACCGGCACTCACCTCCCCATCACCATCACCGGCACTCGCCTCCCCAGCACCATCACCGGCACTCGCCTCCCCAGCACCGGCACTCACCTCCCCAGCACCGGCCCTCGCCTCCTCATCACCATCACCGGCACTCACCTCCCCGTCACCATCACCGGCACTCGCCTCCCCATCACCATCACCGGCACTCACCTCCCCATCACCATCACCGGCACTGGCCTCCCCAGCACCGGCACTCACCTCCCCATCACCATCACCGGCACTCACCTCCCCAGCACGATCACCAGCACTCACCTCCCCAGCACCATCACCGGCACTCGCCTCCCCAGCACCGGCACTCGGCTCCCCATCACCGGCACTCGCCTCCCCAGCACCATCACCAGCACTCGGCTCCCCATCACCGGCACTCGCCTCCCCATCACCATCACCGGCACTCGCCTCCTCATCACCATCACCGGCACTCGGCTCCCCATCATCGGCACTCGCCTCCCCAGCACCATTACCGGCACTCACCTCCCCATCACCATCACCGGCACTGACCTCCCAATCACCATCACCGGCACTCGCCTCCCCATCACCATCACCGGCACTCACCTCCCCAGCACCGGCACTCGCCTCCCCAGCACCGGCACTCGCCTCCCCTTCACCATCACCGGCACTCGCCTCCCCAGCACCATCACCGGCACTCGCCTCCCCATCACCATCACCGGCACTCACCTCCCCAGCACCATCACCGGCACTCGGCTCCCCATCACCGGTACTCGCCTCCCCAGCACCATCACCGGCACTCGCCTCCCCATCACCATCACCGGCACTCACCTCCTCATCACCATCACCGGCACTCGCCTCCCCAGCACCATCACCGGCACTCGCCTCCCCATCACCGGCACTCACCTCCCCATCACCATCACCGGCACTCGCCTCCCCAGCACCATCACCGGCACTCGCCTCCCCATCACCATCACCGGCACTCGCCTCCCCAGCACCATCACCGGCACTCGCCTCCCCAGCACCATCACCGGCACTCACCTCCCCATCACCATCACCGGCACTCGCCTCCCCAGCACCGGCACTCGCCTCCCCATCACCATCACCGGCACTCGCCTCCCCAGAACCATCACCGGCACTCGCCTCCCCATCACCATCACCGGCACTCGCCTCCCCATCACCGGCACTCGCCTCCCCAGCACCATCACCGGCACTCGCCTCCCCATCACTGGCACTCGCCTCCTCATCAGCATCACCGGCACTCGCCTCCCCATCACCATCACCGGCACTCGCCTCCCCATCACCATCACCGGCACTCGCCTCCCCATCACCGGCACTCGCCTCCTCATCACCATCACCGGCACTCGCCTCCCCAGCACCGGCACTCGCCTCCCCATCACCATCACCGGCACTCGCCTCCCCAGCACCATCACCGGCACTCGCCTCCCTATCACCATCACCGGCACTGACCTCCCCATCACCATCACCGGCACTCACCTCCCCAGCACCATCACCGGCACTGACCTCCCCATCACCATCACCGGCACTCACCTCCCCATCACCATCACCGGCACTCACCTCCCCAGCAACATCACCGGCACTCACCTCCCCATCACCATCACCGGCACTCACCTCCCCAGCACCATCACCGGCACTCGCCTCCCCATCACCGGCACTCGCCTCCTCATCACCATCACCGGCACTCGCCTCCCCATCACCATCACCGGCACTCGCCTCCCCAGCACCATCACCGGCACTCGCCTCCCCAGCACAATCACCGGCACTCGCCTCCCGAGCACCATCACCGGCACTCGCCTCCCCATCACCATCACCGGCACTGACCTCCCCATCACCATCACCGGCACTCGCCTCCCCATCACCATCACCGGCACTCGCCTCCCCATCACCATCACCGGCACTGACCTCCCCATCACCATCACCGGCACTCACCTCCCCATCACCATCACCGGCACTCGCCTCCTCATCACCATCACCGGCACTCGCCTCCCCATCACCATCACAGGCACTCGCCTCCCCAGCACCATCACCGGCACTCGCCTCCCCATCACCATCACCGGCACTCACCTCCCCATCACCATCACCGGCACTCGCCTCCCAATCACCATCACCGGCACTCGCCTCCCCATCACCATCACCGGGTAGGAGCAGGAAAACACATTCTCCCAGCGGGGAGGAGCAGGAAAACACATTCTCCCAGCGGGGACGAGCCCGAAAACACATTCTCCTAGTGGGGAGGAGCAGGAAAACACATTCTCCCAGCGGGGACGAGCAGGAAAACACATTCTCCCAGTGGGGAGGAGCAGGAAAACACATTCTCCCAGCGGGGACGAGCCCGAAAACACATTCTCCCAGCAGGGACGAGCAGGAAAACACATTCTCCCAGCGGGGACGAGCAGGAAAACACATTCTCCCAGTGGGGAGGAGCAGGAAAACACATTCTCCCAGCGGGGATGAGCCCGAAAACACCTTCTCCCAGCGGGGAGGAGCAGGAAAACACATTCTCCCAGTGGGGAGGAGCAGGAAAACACATTCTCCCAGCGGGGACGAGCCCGAAAACACATTCTCCCAGCGGGGACGAGCAGGAAAACACATTCTCCCAGCGGGGACGAGCAGGAAAACACATTCTCCCAGCGGGGAGGAGCAGGAAAACACATTCTCCCAGCGGGGACGAGCAGGAAAACACATTCTCCCAGCGGGGACGAGCAGGAAAACACATTCCCCCAGCGGGGACGAGCAGGAAAACACATTCTCCCAGCGAGGACGAGCAGGAAAACACATTCTCCCAGTGGTGAGGAGCAGGAAAACACATTCACATAGCGGGGAGGAGCAGGAAAACACATTCTCCCAGCGGGGAGGAGCAGGAAAACACATTCTCCCAGCGGGGTCGAGCAGGAAAACACATTCTCCCAGTGGGGACGAGCAGGAAAACACATTCTCCCAGCGGGGAGGAGCAGGAAAACACATTCTCCCAGTGGGGAGGAGCAGGAAAACACATTCTCATAGCGGGGAGGAGCAGGAAAACACATTCTCCCAGCGGGGAGGAGCAGGAAAACACATTCTCCCAGCTGGGTCGAGAAGGAAAACAAATTCTCCCAGCGGGGACGAGCAGGAAAACACATTCTCCCAGCGGGGAGGAGCAGGAAAACACATTCTCCCAGTGGGGACGAGCAGGAAAACACATTCTCCCAGCGGGGAGGAGCAGGAAAACACATTCTCCCAGCGGGGACGAGCAGGAAAACACATTCTCCCAGTGGGGACGAGCAGGAAAACACATTCTCCCAGCGGGGACGAGCCCGAAAACACATTCTCCCAGCGGGGAGGAGCAGGAAAACACATTCTCCCAGCGGGGAGGAGCAGGAAAACACATTCTCCCAGCGGGGAGGAGCAGGAAAACACATTCTCCCAGCGGGGACGAGCCCGAAAACACATTCTCCCAGCGGGGAGGAGCAGGAAAACACATTCTCCCAGTGGGGACGAGCAGGAAAACACATTCTCCCAGCGGGGACGAGCAGGAAAACACATTCTCCCAGCGGGGGACGAGCAGGAAAACACATTCTCCCAGTGGGGACGAGCAGGAAAACACATTCTCCCAGCGGGGAGGAGCAGGAAAACACATTCTCCCAGCGGAGACGAGCAGGAAAACACATTCTCCCAGCGGGGACGAGCAGGAAACACATTTTCCCAGCGGGGACGAGCAGGAAAACACATTCTCCCAGCGGGGAGGAACAGGAAAACACATTCTCCCAGTGGGGACGAGCAGGAAAACACATTCTCCCAGCGGGGACGAACAGGAAAACACATTCTCCCAGCGGGGACGAGCAGGAAAACACATTCTCCCAGCGGGGACGAGCAGGAAAACACATTCTCCCAGCGGGGACGAGCAGGAAAACACATTCTCCCAGCGGGGGACGAGCAGGAAAACACATTCTCCCACCGGGGACGAGCAGGAAAACACATTCTCCCAGCGGGGAGGAGCAGGAAAACACATTCTCCCAGCGGGGAGGAGCCCGAAAACACATTCTCCCAGCGGGGGACGAGCAGGAAAACACATTCTCCCAGCAAGGACGAGCAGGGAAAACACATTCTCCCAGCGGGGAGGAGCCCGAAAACACATTCTCCCAGCGGGGACGAGCCCGAAAACACATTCTCCCAGCGGGGACGAGCAGGAAAACACATTTTCCCAGCGGGGGACGAGCAGGAAAACACATTCTCCCAGCGGGGACGAGCAGGAAAACACATTCTCCCAGCGGGGACGAGCAGGAAAACACATTCTCCATCACCATCACCGGCACTGACCTCACCAGCACCATCTCCGGCACTCGCCTCCCCATCACCATCACTGGCACTCGCCTCCCCAGCACCATCACCGGCACTCGCCTCCCCATCACCATCACCGGCACTCGCCTCCCCAGCACCGGCACTCGCCTCCCAATCACCATCACCGGCACTGACCTCCCCATCACCAGCACTCGCCTCCCCAGCACCGGCACTCGCCTCCCAATCACCATCACCGGCACTCGCCTCCCCATCACCATCACCGGCACTCGCCTCCCCATCACCATCACCGGCACTCGCCTCCCCAGCACCATCACCGGCACTCGCCTCCCCAGCACCGGCACTCGCCTCCCCATCACCATCACCGGCACTCGCCTCCCCAGCACCATCACCAGCACTCGCCTCCCCATCACCATCACCGGCACTCGCCTCCCCTTCACCATCACCGGCACTCACCTCCCCATCACCATCACCGGCACTCGCCTCCCCATCACCATCACCAGCACTCGGCTCCCCATCACCGGCACTCGCCTCCCCATCACCATCACCGGCACTCGCCTCCTCATCACCATCACCGGCACTCGGCTCCCCATCATCGGCACTCGCCTCCCCTGCACCATCACCGGCACTCACATCCCCATCACCATCACCGGCACTGACCTCCCAATCACCATCACCGGCACTCGCCTCCCCATCACCATCACCGGCACTCACCTCCCCATCACCGGCACTCGCCTCACCATCACCGGCACTCGACTCCCCATCACCATCACCGGCACTCACCTCCCCAGCACCGGCACTCGCCTCCCCATCACCATCACCGGCACTCACCTCCCCAGCACCGGCACTCGCCTCCCCATCACCGGCACTCGACTCCCCATCACCATCACCGGCACTCACCTCCCCAGCACCGGCACTCGCCTCCCCAGCACCGGCACTCGCCTCCCCTTCACCATCACCGGCACTCGCCTCCCCAGCACCATCACCGGCACTCGCCTCCCCATCACCATCACCGGCACTCTCCTCCCCAGCACCATCACCGGCACTCGGCTCCCCATCACCGGTACTCGCCTCCCCAGCACCATCACCGGCAATCGCCTCCCCATCACCATCACCGGCACTCGCCTCCCCAGCACCATCACCGGCACTCGCCTCCCCATCACCATCACCGGCACTCACCTCCCCATCACCATCACCGGCACTGACCTCCCCATCACCATCACCGGCACTCGCCTCCCCATCACCATCACCGGCACTCACCTCCCCAGCACCATCACCGGCACTCGGCTCCCCATCACCGGCACTCGCCTCCCCAGCACCATCACCGGCACTCGGCTCCCATCACCGGCACTCACCTCCCCATCACCATCACCGGCACTCGCCTCCCCAGCACCGGCACTCGCCTCCCCATCACCATCACCGGCACTCGCCTCCCCAGCACCATCACCGGCACTCGCCTCCCCATCACCATCACCGGCACTCGCCTCCCCATCACCATCACCGGCACTCGCCTCCCCAGCACCATCACCGGCACTCGCCTCCCCATCACCGGCACTCGCCTCCCCAGCACCATCACCGGCACTCGCCTCCCCATCACTGGCACTCGCCTCCTCATCACCATCACCGGCACTCGCCTCCCCAGCACCGGCACTCGCCTCCCCATCACCATCACCGGCACTCGCCTCCCCAGCACCATCACCGGCACTCGCCTCCCCATCACCATCACCGGCACTCGCCTCCCCATCACCATCACCGGCACTCGCCTCCCCAGCACCATCACCGGCACTCGCCTCCCCATCACCGGCACTCGCCTCCTCATCACCATCACCGGCACTCGCCTCCCCAGCACCGGCACTCGCCTCCCCATCACCATCACCGGCACTCGCCTCCCCAGCACCATCACCGGCACTCGCCTCCCCAGCACCATCACCGGCACTCGCCTCCCCATCACCAGCACCAGCACTCACCTCCCCATCACCATCACCGGCACTCGCCTCCCCAGCACCATCACCGGCACTCGCCTCCCTATCACCATCACCGGCACTGACCTCCCCATCACCATCACCGGCACTCACCTCCGCAGCACCATCACCGGCACTGACCTCCCCATCACCATCACCGGCACTCACCTCCCCATCACCATCACCGGCACTCACCTCCCCAGCAACATCACCGGCACTCACCTCCCCATCACCATCACCGGCACTCGCCTCCCCATCACCATCACCGGCACTCGCCTCCCCAGCACCATCACCGGCACTCACCTCCCCATCACCGGCACTCGCCTCCCCATCACCATCACCGGCACTCGCCTCCCCATCACCATCACCGGCACTGACCTCCCCAGCACCATCACCGGCACTCACCTCCCCAGCACCATCACCGGCACTCGCCTCCCCATCACCATCACCGGCACTCGCCTCCCCAGCACCGGCACTCGCCTCCCCATCACCATCACCGGCACTCGCCTCCCCAGAACCATCACCGGCACTCGCCTCCCCATCACCATCACCGGCACTCGCCTCCCCAGCACCATCACCGGCACTCGCCTCCCCATCACCGGCACTCGCCTCCTCATCACCATCACCGGCACTCGCCTCCCCAGCACCGGCACTCGCCTCCCCATCACCATCACCGGCACTCGCCTCCCCAGCACCATCACCGGCACTCGCCTCCCCAGCACCATCACCGGCACTCGCCTCCCCATCACCAGCACCAGCACTCACCTCCGCATCACCATCACCGGCACTCGCCTCCCCAGCACCATCACCGGCACTCGCCTCCCTATCACCATCACCGGCACTGACCTCCCCATCACCATCACCGGCACTCACCTCCGCAGCACCATCACCGGCACTGACCTCCCCATCACCATCACCGGCACTCACCTCCCCATCACCATCACCGGCACTCACCTCCCCAGCAACATCACCGGCACTCACCTCCCCATCACCATCACCGGCACTCGCCTCCCCATCACCATCACCGGCACTCGCCTCCCCAGCACCATCACCGGCACTCACCTCCCCATCACCGGCACTCGCCTCCCCATCACCATCACCGGCACTCGCCTCCCCATCACCATCACCGGCACTGACCTCCCCAGCACCATCACCGGCACTCACCTCCCCAGCACCATCACCGGCACTCGCCTCCCCATCACCATCACCGGCACTCGCCTCCCCAGCACCGGCACTCGCCTCCCCATCACCATCACCGGCACTCGCCTCCCCAGAACCATCACCGGCACTCGCCTCCCCATCACCATCACCGGCACTCGCCTCCCCATCACCGGCACTCGCCTCCCCAGCACCATCACCGGCACTCGCCTCCCCATCACTGGCACTCGCCTCCTCATCAGCATCACCGGCACTCGCCTCCCCATCACCATCACCGGCACTCGCCTCCCCATCACCATCACCGGCACTCGCCTCCCCATCACCGGCACTCGCCTCCTCATCACCATCACCGGCACTCGCCTCCCCAGCACCGGCACTCGCCTCCCCATCACCATCACCGGCACTCGCCTCCCCAGCACCATCACCGGCACTCGCCTCCCTATCACCATCACCGGCACTGACCTCCCCATCACCATCACCGGCACTCACCTCCCCAGCACCATCACCGGCACTGACCTCCCCATCACCATCACCGGCACTCACCTCCCCATCACCATCACCGGCACTCACCT
This sequence comes from Hemitrygon akajei, assembly GCF_048418815.1. NCBI lineage: Eukaryota > Metazoa > Chordata > Chondrichthyes > Myliobatiformes > Dasyatidae > Hemitrygon > Hemitrygon akajei. The sequence goes on along the minus strand of NC_133126.1, from coordinate 205,851,595 downwards.
CCCCAGCAACATCACCGGCACTCACCTCCCCATCACCATCACCGGCACTCACCTCCCCAGCACCATCACCGGCACTCGCCTCCCCATCACCGGCACTCGCCTCCTCATCACCATCACCGGCACTCGCCTCCCCATCACCATCACCGGCACTCACCTCCCCAGCACCATCACCGGCACTCGCCTCCCCAGCACCATCACCGGCACTCGCCTCCCGAGCACCATCACCGGCACTCGCCTCCCCATCACCATCACCGGCACTGACCTCCCCATCACCATCACCGGCACTCGCCTCCCCATCACCATCACCGGCACTCGCCTCCCCATCACCATCACCGGCACTGACCTCCCCATCACCATCACCGGCACTCACCTCCCCATCACCATCACCGGCACTCGCCTCCTCATCACCATCACCGGCACTCGCCTCCCCATCACCATCACAGGCACTCGCCTCCCCAGCACCATCACCGGCACTCGCCTCCCCATCACCATCACCGGCACTCACCTCCCCATCACCATCACCGGCACTCGCCTCCCAATCACCATCACCGGCACTCGCCTCCCCATCACCATCACCGGGTAGGAGCAGGAAAACACATTCTCCCAGCGGGGAGGAGCAGGGAAAACACATTCTCCCAGCGGGGACGAGCCCGAAAACACATTCTCCCAGTGGGGAGGAGCAGGAAAACACATTCTCCCAGCGGGGGACGAGCAGGAAAACACATTCTCCCAGTGGGGAGGAGCAGGAAAACACATTCTCCCAGCGGGGACGAGCCCGAAAACACATTCTCCCAGCAGGGACGAGCAGGAAAACACATTCTCCCAGCGGGGGACGAGCAGGAAAACACATTCTCCCAGTGGGGAGGAGCAGGAAAACACATTCTCCCAGCGGGGACGAGCCCGAAAACACCTTCTCCCAGCGGGGAGGAGCAGGAAAACACATTCTCCCAGTGGGGAGGAGCAGGAAAACACATTCTCCCAGCGGGGACGAGCCCGAAAACACATTCTCCCAGCGGGGACGAGCAGGAAAACACATTCTCCCAGCGGGGAGGAGCAGGAAAACACATTCTCCCAGCGGGGACGAGCAGGAAAACACATTCCCCCAGCGGGGACGAGCAGGAAAACACATTCTCCCAGCGAGGACGAGCAGGAAAACACATTCTCCCAGTGGTGAGGAGCAGGAAAACACATTCTCATAGCGGGGAGGAGCAGGAAAACACATTCTCCCAGCGGGGAGGAGCAGGAAAACACATTCTCCCAGCGGGGTCGAGCAGGAAAACACATTCTCCCAGTGGGGACGAGCAGGAAAACACATTCTCCCAGCGGGGAGGAGCAGGAAAACACATTCTCCCAGTGGGGAGGAGCAGGAAAACACATTCTCATAGCGGGGAGGAGCAGGAAAACACATTCTCCCAGCGGGGAGGAGCAGGAAAACACATTCTCCCAGCTGGGTCGAGAAGGAAAACAAATTCTCCCAGCGGGGGACGAGCAGGAAAACACATTCTCCCAGCGGGGAGGAGCAGGAAAACACATTCTCCCAGTGGGGACGAGCAGGAAAACACATTCTCCCAGCGGGGAGGAGCAGGAAAACACATTCTCCCAGCGGGGACGAGCAGGGAAAACACATTCTCCCAGTGGGGACGAGCAGGAAAACACATTCTCCCAGCGGGGACGAGCCCGAAAACACATTCTCCCAGCGGGGAGGAGCAGGAAAACACATTCTCCCAGCGGGGAGGAGCAGGAAAACACATTCTCCCAGCGGGGAGGAGCAGGAAAACACATTCTCCCAGCGGGGACGAGCCCGAAAACACATTCTCCCAGCGGGGAGGAGCAGGAAAACACATTCTCCCAGTGGGGACGAGCAGGAAAACACATTCTCCCAGCGGGGACGAGCAGGAAAACACATTCTCCCAGCGGGGACGAGCAGGAAAACACATTCTCCCAGTGGGGAGGAGCAGGAAAACACATTCTCCCAGTGGGGACGAACAGGAAAACACATTCTCCCAGCGGGGGACGAGCAGGAAACACATTTTCCCAGCGGGGACGAGCAGGAAAACACATTCTCCCAGCGGGGAGGAACAGGAAAACACATTCTCCCAGTGGGGACGAGCAGGAAAACACATTCTCCCAGCGGGGACGAACAGGAAAACACATTCTCCCAGCGGGGACGAGCAGGAAAACACATTCTCCCAGCGGGGACGAGCAGGAAAACACATTCTCCCAGCGGGGACGAGCAGGAAAACACATTCTCCCAGCGGGGACGAGCAGGAAAACACATTCTCCCACCGGGGACGAGCAGGAAAACACATTCTCCCAGCGGGGAGGAGCAGGAAAACACATTCTCCCAGCGGGGAGGAGCCCGAAAACACATTCTCCCAGCGGGGGACGAGCAGGAAAACACATTCTCCCAGCAAGGACGAGCAGGAAAACACATTCTCCCAGCGGGGAGGAGCCCGAAAACACATTCTCCCAGCGGGGACGAGCCCGAAAACACATTCTCCCAGCGGGGGATGAGCAGGAAAACACATTTTCCCAGCGGGGACGAGCAGGAAAACACATTCTCCCAGCGGGGACGAGCAGGAAAACACATTCTCCCAGCGGGGACGAGCAGGAAAACACATTCTCCATCACCATCACCGGCACTGACCTCACCAGCACCATCTCCGGCACTCGCCTCCCCATCACCATCACTGGCACTCGCCTCCCCAGCACCATCACCGGCACTCGCCTCCCCAGCACCATCACCGGCACTCGCCTCCCCATCACCATCACCGGCACTCGCCTCCCCAGCACCGGCACTCGCCTCCCAATCACCATCACCGGCACTGACCTCCCCATCACCAGCACTCGCCTCCCCAGCACCGGCACTCGCCTCCCAATCACCATCACCGGCACTCGCCTCCCCATCACCATCACCGGCACTCGCCTCCCCATCACCATCACCGGCACTCGCCTCCCCAGCACCATCACCGGCACTCGCCTCCCCAGCACCGGCACTCGCCTCCCCATCACCATCACCGGCACTCGCCTCCCCAGCACCATCACCAGCACTCGCCTCCCCATCACCATCACCGGCACTCGCCTCCCCTTCACCATCACCGGCACTCACCTCCCCATCACCATCACCGGCACTCGCCTCCCCATCACCATCACCAGCACTCGGCTCCCCATCACCGGCACTCGCCTCCCCATCACCATCACCGGCACTCGCCTCCTCATCACCATCACCGGCACTCGGCTCCCCATCATCGGCACTCGCCTCCCCTGCACCATCACCGGCACTCACATCCCCATCACCATCACCGGCACTGACCTCCCAATCACCATCACCGGCACTCGCCTCCCCATCACCATCACCGGCACTCACCTCCCCATCACCGGCACTCGCCTCACCATCACCGGCACTCGACTCCCCATCACCATCACCGGCACTCACCTCCCCAGCACCGGCACTCGCCTCCCCATCACCATCACCGGCACTCACCTCCCCAGCACCGGCACTCGCCTCCCCATCACCGGCACTCGACTCCCCATCACCATCACCGGCACTCACCTCCCCAGCACCGGCACTCGCCTCCCCAGCACCGGCACTCGCCTCCCCTTCACCATCACCGGCACTCGCCTCCCCAGCACCATCACCGGCACTCGCCTCCCCATCACCATCACCGGCACTCTCCTCCCCAGCACCATCACCGGCACTCGGCTCCCCATCACCGGTACTCGCCTCCCCAGCACCATCACCGGCAATCGCCTCCCCATCACCATCACCGGCACTCGCCTCCCCAGCACCATCACCGGCACTCGCCTCCCCATCACCATCACCGGCACTCACCTCCCCATCACCATCACCGGCACTGACCTCCCCATCACCATCACCGGCACTCGCCTCCCCATCACCATCACCGGCACTCACCTCCCCAGCACCATCACCGGCACTCGGCTCCCCATCACCGGCACTCGCCTCCCCAGCACCATCACCGGCACTCGGCTCCCATCACCGGCACTCACCTCCCCATCACCATCACCGGCACTCGCCTCCCCAGCACCGGCACTCGCCTCCCCATCACCATCACCGGCACTCGCCTCCCCAGCACCATCACCGGCACTCGCCTCCCCATCACCATCACCGGCACTCGCCTCCCCATCACCATCACCGGCACTCGCCTCCCCAGCACCATCACCGGCACTCGCCTCCCCATCACCGGCACTCGCCTCCCCAGCACCATCACCGGCACTCGCCTCCCCATCACTGGCACTCGCCTCCTCATCACCATCACCGGCACTCGCCTCCCCAGCACCGGCACTCGCCTCCCCATCACCATCACCGGCACTCGCCTCCCCAGCACCATCACCGGCACTCGCCTCCCCATCACCATCACCGGCACTCACCTCCCCATCACCATCACCGGCACTCGCCTCCCCAGCACCATCACCGGCACTCGCCTCCCCATCACCGGCACTCGCCTCCTCATCACCATCACCGGCACTCGCCTCCCCAGCACCGGCACTCGCCTCCCCATCACCATCACCGGCACTCGCCTCCCCAGCACCATCACCGGCACTCGCCTCCCCAGCACCATCACCGGCACTCGCCTCCCCATCACCAGCACCAGCACTCACCTCCCCATCACCATCACCGGCACTCGCCTCCCCAGCACCATCACCGGCACTCGCCTCCCTATCACCATCACCGGCACTGACCTCCCCATCACCATCACCGGCACTCACCTCCGCAGCACCATCACCGGCACTGACCTCCCCATCACCATCACCGGCACTCACCTCCCCATCACCATCACCGGCACTCACCTCCCCAGCAACATCACCGGCACTCACCTCCCCATCACCATCACCGGCACTCGCCTCCCCATCACCATCACCGGCACTCGCCTCCCCAGCACCATCACCGGCACTCACCTCCCCATCACCGGCACTCGCCTCCCCATCACCATCACCGGCACTCGCCTCCCCATCACCATCACCGGCACTGACCTCCCCAGCACCATCACCGGCACTCACCTCCCCAGCACCATCACCGGCACTCGCCTCCCCATCACCATCACCGGCACTCGCCTCCCCAGCACCGGCACTCGCCTCCCCATCACCATCACCGGCACTCGCCTCCCCAGAACCATCACCGGCACTCGCCTCCCCATCACCATCACCGGCACTCGCCTCCCCATCACCGGCACTCGCCTCCCCAGCACCATCACCGGCACTCGCCTCCCCATCACTGGCACTCGCCTCCTCATCAGCATCACCGGCACTCGCCTCCCCATCACCATCACCGGCACTCGCCTCCCCATCACCATCACCGGCACTCGCCTCCCCATCACCGGCACTCGCCTCCTCATCACCATCACCGGCACTCGCCTCCCCAGCACCGGCACTCGCCTCCCCATCACCATCACCGGCACTCGCCTCCCCAGCACCATCACCGGCACTCGCCTCCCTATCACCATCACCGGCACTGACCTCCCCATCACCATCACCGGCACTCACCTCCCCAGCACCATCACCGGCACTGACCTCCCCATCACCATCACCGGCACTCACCTCCCCATCACCATCACCGGCACTCACCTCCCCAGCAACATCACCGGCACTCACCTCCCCATCACCATCACCGGCACTCACCTCCCCAGCACCATCACCGGCACTCGCCTCCCCATCACCATCACCGGCACTCACCTCCCCATCACCATCACCGGCACTCGCCTCCCAATCACCATCACCGGCACTCGCCTCCCCATCACCATCACCGGGTAGGAGCAGGAAAACACATTCTCCCAGCGGGGAGGAGCAGGAAAACACATTCTCCCAGTGGGGACGAGCAGGAAAACACATTCTCCCAGCGGGGAGGAGCAGGAAAACACATTCTCCCAGCGGGGACGAGCAGGAAAACACATTCTCCCAGTGGGGACGAGCAGGAAAACACATTCTCCCAGCGGGGGACGAGCCCGAAAACACATTCTCCCAGCGGGGAGGAGCAGGAAAACACATTCTCCCAGCGGGGAAGAGCAGGAAAACACATTCTCCCAGCGGGGAGGAGCAGGAAAACACATTCTCCCAGCGGGGACGAGCCCGAAAACACATTCTCCCAGCGGGGAGGAGCAGGAAAACACATTCTCCCAGTGGGGACGAGCAGGAAAACACATTCTCCCAGCGGGGGACGAGCAGGAAAACACATTCTCCCAGCGGGGACGAGCAGGAAAACACATTCTCCCAGTGGGGAGGAGCAGGAAAACACATTCTCCCAGTGGGGACGAACAGGAAAACACATTCTCCCAGCGGGGACGAGCAGGAAAACACATTCTCCCAGCGGAGACGAGCAGGAAAACACATTCTCCCAGCGGGGACGAGCAGGAAACACATTTTCCCAGCGGGGACGAGCAGGAAAACACATTCTCCCAGCGGGGAGGAACAGGAAAACACATTCTCCCAGTGGGGACGAGCAGGAAAACACATTCTCCCAGCGGGGACGAACAGGAAAACACATTCTCCCAGCGGGGACGAGCAGGAAAACACATTCTCCCAGCGGGGACGAGCAGGAAAACACATTCTCCCAGCGGGGACGAGCAGGGAAAACACATTCTCCCAGCGGGGACGAGCAGGAAAACACATTCTCCCACCGGGGACGAGCAGGAAAACACATTCTCCCAGCGGGGAGGAGCAGGAAAACACATTCTCCCAGCGGGGAGGAGCCCGAAAACACATTCTCCCAGCGGGGACGAGCAGGAAAACACATTCTCCCAGCAAGGACGAGCAGGAAAACACATTCTCCCAGCGGGGAGGAGCCCGAAAACACATTCTCCCAGCGGGGACGAGCCCGAAAACACATTCTCCCAGCGGGGACGAGCAGGAAAACACATTTTCCCAGCGGGGACGAGCAGGAAAACACATTCTCCCAGCGGGGACGAGCAGGAAAACACATTCTCCCAGCGGGGACGAGCAGGAAAACACATTCTCCATCACCATCACCGGCACTGACCTCACCAGCACCATCTCCGGCACTCGCCTCCCCATCACCATCACTGGCACTCGCCTCCCCAGCACCATCACCGGCACTCGCCTCCCCAGCACCATCACCGGCACTCGCCTCCCCATCACCATCACCGGCACTCGCCTCCCCAGCACCGGCACTCGCCTCCCAATCACCATCACCGGCACTGACCTCCCCATCACCAGCACTCGCCTCCCCAGCACCGGCACTCGCCTCCCAATCACCATCACCGGCACTCGCCTCCCCATCACCATCACCGGCACTCGCCTCCCCATCACCATCACCGGCACTCGCCTCCCCAGCACCATCACCGGCACTCGCCTCCCCAGCACCGGCACTCGCCTCCCCATCACCATCACCGGCACTCGCCTCCCCAGCACCATCACCAGCACTCGCCTCCCCATCACCATCACCGGCACTCGCCTCCCCTTCACCATCACCGGCACTCACCTCCCCATCACCATCACCGGCACTCGCCTCCCCATCACCATCACCAGCACTCGGCTCCCCATCACCGGCACTCGCCTCCCCATCACCATCACCGGCACTCGCCTCCTCATCACCATCACCGGCACTCGGCTCCCCATCATCGGCACTCGCCTCCCCTGCACCATCACCGGCGCTCACATCCCCATCACCATCACCGGCACTGACCTCCCAATCACCATCACCGGCACTCGCCTCCCCATCACCATCACCGGCACTCACCTCCCCATCACCGGCACTCGCCTCACCATCACCGGCACTCGACTCCCCATCACCATCACCGGCACTCACCTCCCCAGCACCGGCACTCGCCTCCCCATCACCATCACCGGCACTCACCTCCCCAGCACCGGCACTCGCCTCCCCATCACCGGCACTCGACTCCCCATCACCATCACCGGCACTCACCTCCCCAGCACCGGCACTCGCCTCCCCAGCACCGGCACTCGCCTCCCCTTCACCATCACCGGCACTCGCCTCCCCAGCACCATCACCGGCACTCGCCTCCCCATCACCATCACCGGCACTCTCCTCCCCAGCACCATCACCGGCACTCGGCTCCCCATCACCGGTACTCGCCTCCCCAGCACCATCACCGGCAATCGCCTCCCCATCACCATCACCGGCACTCGCCTCCCCAGCACCATCACCGGCACTCGCCTCCCCATCACCATCACCGGCACTCACCTCCCCATCACCATCACCGGCACTGACCTCCCCATCACCATCACCGGCACTCGCCTCCCCATCACCATCACCGGCACTCACCTCCCCAGCACCATCACCGGCACTCGGCTCCCCATCACCGGCACTCGCCTCCCCAGCACCATCACCGGCACTCGGCTCCCATCACCGGCACTCACCTCCCCATCACCATCACCGGCACTCGCCTCCCCAGCACCGGCACTCGCCTCCCCATCACCATCACCGGCACTCGCCTCCCCAGCACCATCACCGGCACTCGCCTCCCCATCACCATCACCGGCACTCGCCTCCCCATCACCATCACCGGCACTCGCCTCCCCAGCACCATCACCGGCACTCGCCTCCCCATCACCGGCACTCGCCTCCCCAGCACCATCACCGGCACTCGCCTCCCCATCACTGGCACTCGCCTCCTCATCACCATCACCGGCACTCGCCTCCCCAGCACCGGCACTCGCCTCCCCATCACCATCACCGGCACTCGCCTCCCCAGCACCATCACCGGCACTCGCCTCCCCATCACCATCACCGGCACTCGCCTCCCCATCACCATCACCGGCACTCGCCTCCCCAGCACCATCACCGGCACTCGCCTCCCCATCACCGGCACTCGCCTCCTCATCACCATCACCGGCACTCGCCTCCCCAGCACCGGCACTCGCCTCCCCATCACCATCACCGGCACTCGCCTCCCCAGCACCATCACCGGCACTCGCCTCCCCAGCACCATCACCGGCACTCGCCTCCCCATCACCAGCACCAGCACTCACCTCCCCATCACCATCACCGGCACTCGCCTCCCCAGCACCATCACCGGCACTCGCCTCCCTATCACCATCACCGGCACTGACCTCCCCATCACCATCACCGGCACTCACCTCCGCAGCACCATCACCGGCACTGACCTCCCCATCACCATCACCGGCACTCACCTCCCCATCACCATCACCGGCACTCACCTCCCCAGCAACATCACCGGCACTCACCTCCCCATCACCATCACCGGCACTCGCCTCCCCATCACCATCACCGGCACTCGCCTCCCCAGCACCATCACCGGCACTCACCTCCCCATCACCGGCACTCGCCTCCCCATCACCATCACCGGCACTCGCCTCCCCATCACCATCACCGGCACTGACCTCCCCAGCACCATCACCGGCACTCACCTCCCCAGCACCATCACCGGCACTCGCCTCCCCATCACCATCACCGGCACTCGCCTCCCCAGCACCGGCACTCGCCTCCCCATCACCATCACCGGCACTCGCCTCCCCAGAACCATCACCGGCACTCGCCTCCCCATCACCATCACCGGCACTCGCCTCCCCATCACCGGCACTCGCCTCCCCAGCACCATCACCGGCACTCGCCTCCCCATCACTGGCACTCGCCTCCTCATCAGCATCACCGGCACTCGCCTCCCCATCACCATCACCGGCACTCGCCTCCCCATCACCATCACCGGCACTCGCCTCCCCATCACCGGCACTCGCCTCCTCATCACCATCACCGGCACTCGCCTCCCCAGCACCGGCACTCGCCTCCCCATCACCATCACCGGCACTCGCCTCCCCAGCACCATCACCGGCACTCGCCTCCCTATCACCATCACCGGCACTGACCTCCCCATCACCATCACCGGCACTCACCTCCCCAGCACCATCACCGGCACTGACCTCCCCATCACCATCACCGGCACTCACCTCCCCATCACCATCACCGGCACTCACCTCCCCAGCAACATCACCGGCACTCACCTCCCCATCACCATCACCGGCACTCACCTCCCCAGCACCATCACCGGCACTCGCCTCCCCATCACCATCACCGGCACTCACCTCCCCATCACCATCACCGGCACTCGCCTCCCAATCACCATCACCGGCACTCGCCTCCCCATCACCATCACCGGGTAGGAGCAGGAAAACACATTCTCCCAGCGGGGAGGAGCAGGAAAACACATTCTCCCAGTGGGGACGAGCAGGAAAACACATTCTCCCAGCGGGGAGGAGCAGGAAAACACATTCTCCCAGCGGGGACGAGCAGGAAAACACATTCTCCCAGTGGGGACGAGCAGGAAAACACATTCTCCCAGCGGGGACGAGCCCGAAAACACATTCTCCCAGCGGGGAGGAGCAGGAAAACACATTCTCCCAGCGGGGAGGAGCAGGAAAACACATTCTCCCAGCGGGGAGGAGCAGGAAAACACATTCTCCCAGCGGGGACGAGCCCGAAAACACATTCTCCCAGCGGGGAGGAGCAGGAAAACACATTCTCCCAGTGGGGACGAGCAGGAAAACACATTCTCCCAGCGGGGACGAGCAGGAAAACACATTCTCCCAGCGGGGACGAGCAGGAAAACACATTCTCCCAGTGGGGAGGAGCAGGAAAACACATTCTCCCAGTGGGGACGAACAGGAAAACACATTCTCCCAGCGGGGACGAGCAGGAAAACACATTCTCCCAGCGGAGACGAGCAGGAAAACACATTCTCCCAGCGGGGACGAGCAGGAAACACATTTTCCCAGCGGGGACGAGCAGGAAAACACATTCTCCCAGCGGGGAGGAACAGGAAAACACATTCTCCCAGTGGGGACGAGCAGGAAAACACATTCTCCCAGCGGGGACGAACAGGAAAACACATTCTCCCAGCGGGGACGAGCAGGAAAACACATTCTCCCAGCGGGGACGAGCAGGAAAACACATTCTCCCAGCGGGGACGAGCAGGAAAACACATTCTCCCAGCGGGGACGAGCAGGAAAACACATTCTCCCACCGGGGACGAGCAGGAAAACACATTCTCCCAGCGGGGAGGAGCAGGAAAACACATTCTCCCAGCGGGGAGGAGCCCGAAAACACATTCTCCCAGCGGGGACGAGCAGGAAAACACATTCTCCCAGCAAGGACGAGCAGGAAAACACATTCTCCCAGCGGGGAGGAGCCCGAAAACACATTCTCCCAGCGGGGACGAGCCCGAAAACACATTCTCCCAGCGGGGACGAGCAGGAAAACACATTTTCCCAGCGGGGACGAGCAGGAAAACACATTCTCCCAGCGGGGACGAGCAGGAAAACACATTCTCCCAGCGGGGACGAGCAGGAAAACACATTCTCCATCACCATCACCGGCACTGACCTCACCAGCACCATCTCCGGCACTCGCCTCCCCATCACCATCACTGGCACTCGCCTCCCCAGCACCATCACCGGCACTCGCCTCCCCAGCACCATCACCGGCACTCGCCTCCCCATCACCATCACCGGCACTCGCCTCCCCAGCACCGGCACTCGCCTCCCAATCACCATCACCGGCACTGACCTCCCCATCACCAGCACTCGCCTCCCCAGCACCGGCACTCGCCTCCCAATCACCATCACCGGCACTCGCCTCCCCATCACCATCACCGGCACTCGCCTCCCCATCACCATCACCGGCACTCGCCTCCCCAGCACCATCACCGGCACTCGCCTCCCCAGCACCGGCACTCGCCTCCCCATCACCATCACCGGCACTCGCCTCCCCAGCACCATCACCAGCACTCGCCTCCCCATCACCATCACCGGCACTCGCCTCCCCTTCACCATCACCGGCACTCACCTCCCCATCACCATCACCGGCACTCGCCTCCCCATCACCATCACCAGCACTCGGCTCCCCATCACCGGCACTCGCCTCCCCATCACCATCACCGGCACTCGCCTCCTCATCACCATCACCGGCACTCGGCTCCCCATCATCGGCACTCGCCTCCCCTGCACCATCACCGGCACTCACATCCCCATCACCATCACCGGCACTGACCTCCCAATCACCATCACCGGCACTCGCCTCCCCATCACCATCACCGGCACTCACCTCCCCATCACCGGCACTCGCCTCACCATCACCGGCACTCGACTCCCCATCACCATCACCGGCACTCACCTCCCCAGCACCGGCACTCGCCTCCCCATCACCATCACCGGCACTCACCTCCCCAGCACCGGCACTCGCCTCCCCATCACCGGCACTCGACTCCCCATCACCATCACCGGCACTCACCTCCCCAGCACCGGCACTCGCCTCCCCAGCACCGGCACTCGCCTCCCCTTCACCATCACCGGCACTCGCCTCCCCAGCACCATCACCGGCACTCGCCTCCCCATCACCATCACCGGCACTCTCCTCCCCAGCACCATCACCGGCACTCGGCTCCCCATCACCGGTACTCGCCTCCCCAGCACCATCACCGGCAATCGCCTCCCCATCACCATCACCGGCACTCGCCTCCCCAGCACCATCACCGGCACTCGCCTCCCCATCACCATCACCGGCACTCACCTCCCCATCACCATCACCGGCACTGACCTCCCCATCACCATCACCGGCACTCGCCTCCCCATCACCATCACCGGCACTCACCTCCCCAGCACCATCACCGGCACTCGGCTCCCCATCACCGGCACTCGCCTCCCCAGCACCATCACCGGCACTCGGCTCCCATCACCGGCACTCACCTCCCCATCACCATCACCGGCACTCGCCTCCCCAGCACCGGCACTCGCCTCCCCATCACCATCACCGGCACTCGCCTCCCCAGCACCATCACCGGCACTCGCCTCCCCATCACCATCACCGGCACTCGCCTCCCCATCACCATCACCGGCACTCGCCTCCCCAGCACCATCACCGGCACTCGCCTCCCCATCACCGGCACTCGCCTCCCCAGCACCATCACCGGCACTCGCCTCCCCATCACTGGCACTCGCCTCCTCATCACCATCACCGGCACTCGCCTCCCCAGCACCGGCACTCGCCTCCCCATCACCATCACCGGCACTCGCCTCCCCAGCACCATCACCGGCACTCGCCTCCCCATCACCATCACCGGCACTCGCCTCCCCATCACCATCACCGGCACTCGCCTCCCCAGCACCATCACCGGCACTCGCCTCCCCATCACCGGCACTCGCCTCCTCATCACCATCACCGGCACTCGCCTCCCCAGCACCGGCACTCGCCTCCCCATCACCATCACCGGCACTCGCCTCCCCAGCACCATCACCGGCACTCGCCTCCCCAGCACCATCACCGGCACTCGCCTCCCCATCACCAGCACCAGCACTCACCTCCCCATCACCATCACCGGCACTCGCCTCCCCAGCACCATCACCGGCACTCGCCTCCCTATCACCATCACCGGCACTGACCTCCCCATCACCATCACCGGCACTCACCTCCGCAGCACCATCACCGGCACTGACCTCCCCATCACCATCACCGGCACTCACCTCCCCATCACCATCACCGGCACTCACCTCCCCAGCAACATCACCGGCACTCACCTCCCCATCACCATCACCGGCACTCGCCTCCCCATCACCATCACCGGCACTCGCCTCCCCAGCACCATCACCGGCACTCACCTCCCCATCACCGGCACTCGCCTCCCCATCACCATCACCGGCACTCGCCTCCCCATCACCATCACCGGCACTGACCTCCCCAGCACCATCACCGGCACTCACCTCCCCAGCACCATCACCGGCACTCGCCTCCCCATCACCGGCACTCGCCTCCTCATCACCATCACCGGCACTCGCCTCCCCATCACCATCACCGGCACTCGCCTCCCCAGCACCATCACCGGCACTCGCCTCCCCAGCACCATCACCGGCACTCGCCTCCCCATCACCATCACCGGCACTCGCCTCCCCAGCACCATCACCGGCACTCGCCTCCCCATCACCATCACCGGCACTGACCTCCCCATCACCGGCACTCACCTCCCCATCACCATCACCGGCACTGACCTCCCCATCACCATCACCGGCACTCGCCTCCCCATCACCATCACCGGCACTCGCCTCCCCATCACCATCACCGGCACTCGCCTCCCCATCACCATCACCGGCACTCACCTCCCCATCACCATCACCGGCACTCGCCTCCCCATCACCGGCACTCGCCTCCCCATCACCATCACCGGCACTCGCCTCCCCAGCACCATCACCGGCACTCGCCTCCCCATCACCATCACCGGCACTCACCTCCCCATCACCATAACCGGCACTGACCTCCCCATCACCGGCACTCGCCTCCCCATCACCATCACCGGCACTCGCCTCCTCATCACCATCACCGGCACTCGCCTCCCCAGCACCATCACCGGGTAGGAGCAGGAAAACACATTCTCCCAGCGGGGACGAGCCCGAAAACACATTCTCCCAGCGGGGGACGAGCAGGAAAACACATTCTCCCAGCGGGGACGAGCAGGAAAACACATTCTCCCAGCGGGGACGAGCCCGAAAACACATTCTCCCAGCGGGGACGAGCAGGAAAACACATTCTCCCAGCGGGGACGAGCAGGAAAACACATTCTCCCAGCGAGGACGAGCAGGAAAACACATTCTCCCAGTGGGGAGGAGCAGGAAAACACATTCTCATAGCGGGGAGGAGCAGGAAAACACATTCTCCCAGTGGGGGACGAGCAGGAAAACACATTCTCCCAGCGGGGAGGAGCAGGAAAACACATTCTCCCAGTGGGGAGGAGCAGGAAAACACATTCTCATAGCGGGGAGGAGCAGGAAAACACATTCTCCCAGCGGGGAGGAGCAGGAAAACACATTCTCCCAGCGGGGAGGAGCAGGAAAACACATTCTCCCAGCTGGGTCGAGCAGGAAAACACATTCTCCAAGCGGGGAGGAGCAGGAAAACACATTCTCCCAGTGGGGACGAGCAGGAAAACACATTCTCCCAGCGGGGAGGAGCAGGAAAACACATTCTCCCAGCGGGGACGAGCAGGAAAACACATTCTCCCAGCGGGGACAAGCCCGAAAACACATTCTCCCAGCGGGGAGGAGCAGGAAAACACATTCTCCCAGCGGGGAGGAGCAGGAAAACACATTCTCCCAGCGGGGAGGAGCAGGAAAACACATTCTCCCAGCGGGGACGAGCCCGAAAACACATTCTCCCAGCGGGGAGGAGCAGGAAAACACATTCTCCCAGCGGGGAGGAGCAGGAAAACACATTCTCCCAGCGGGGAGGAGCAGGAAAACACATTCTCCCATCGGGGACGAGCAGGAAAACACATTCTCCCAGCGGGAACGAGCAGGAAAACACATTCTCCCAGCGGGGACGAGCAGGAAAACACATTCTCCCAGCGGGGACGAGCAGGAAAACACATTCTCCCAGCGGGGAGGAGCAGGAAAACACATTCTCCCAGCGGGGACGAGCAGGAAAACACATTCTCCCAGCGGGGAGGAGCAGGAAACACATTTTCCCAGCGGGGACGAGCAGGAAAACACATTCTCCCAGCGGGGAGGAACAGGAAAACACATTCTCCCAGTGGGGACGAGCAGGAAAACACATTCTCCCAGCGGGGACGAACAGGAAAACACATTCTCCCAGCGGGGACGAGCAGGAAAACACATTCTCCCAGCGGGGACGAGCAGGAAAACACATTCTCCCAGCGGGGACGAGCAGGAAAACACATTCTCCCAGCGGGGACGAGCAGGAAAACACATTCTCCCACCGGGGACGAGCAGGAAAACACATTCTCCCAGCGGGGAGGAGCAGGAAAACACATTCTCCCAGCGGGGAGGAGCCCGAAAACACATTCTCCCAGCGGGGACGAGCAGGAAAACACATTCTCCCAGCAAGGACGAGCAGGAAAACACATTCTCCCAGCGGGGAGGAGCCCGAAAACACATTCTCCCAGCGGGGACGAGCCCGAAAAACACATTCTCCCAGCGGGGACGAGCAGGAAAACACATTTTCCCAGCGGGGACGAGCAGGAAAACACATTCTCCCAGCGGGGACGAGCAGGAAAACACATTCTCCCAGCGGGGACGAGCAGGAAAACACATTCTCCATCACCATCACCGGCACTGACCTCACCAGCACCATCTCCGGCACTCGCCTCCCCATCACCATCACTGGCACTCGCCTCCCCAGCACCATCACCGGCACTCGCCTCCCCAGCACCATCACCGGCACTCGCCTCCCCATCACCATCACCGGCACTCGCCTCCCCAGCACCGGCACTCGCCTCCCATTCACCATCACCGGCACTGACCTCCCCATCACCAGCACTCGCCTCCCCAGCACCGGCACTCGCCTCCCAATCACCATCACCGGCACTCGCCTCCCCATCACCATCACCGGCACTCGCCTCCCCATCACCATCACCGGCACTCGCCTCCCCAGCACCATCACCGGCACTCGCCTCCCCAGCACCGGCACTCGCCTCCCCATCACCATCACCGGCACTCGCCTCCCCAGCACCATCACCAGCACTCGCCTCCCCATCACCATCACCGGCACTCGCCTCCCCATCACCATCACCGGCACTCACCTCCCCATCACCATCACCGGCACTCGCCTCCCCATCACCATCACCAGCACTCGGCTCCCCATCACCGGCACTCGCCTCCCCATCACCATCACCGGCACTCGCCTCCTCATCACCATCACCGGCACTCGGCTCCCCATCATCGGCACTCGCCTCCCCTGCACCATCACCGGCACTCACATCCCCATCACCATCACCGGCACTGACCTCCCAATCACCATCACCGGCACTCGCCTCCCCATCACCATCACCGGCACTCACCTCCCCATCACCGGCACTCGCCTCACCATCACCGGCACTCGACTCCCCATCACCATCACCGGCACTCACCTCCCCAGCACCGGCACTCGCCTCCCCATCACCATCACCGGCACTCACCTCCCCAGCACCGGCACTCGCCTCCCCATCACCGGCACTCGACTCCCCATCACCATCACCGGCACTCACCTCCCCAGCACCGGCACTCGCCTCCCCAGCACCGGCACTCGCCTCCCCTTCACCATCACCGGCACTCGCCTCCCCAGCACCATCACCGGCACTCGCCTCCCCATCACCATCACCGGCACTCTCCTCCCCAGCACCATCACCGGCACTCGGCTCCCCATCACCGGTACTCGCCTCCCCAGCACCATCACCGGCAATCGCCTCCCCATCACCATCACCGGCACTCGCCTCCCCAGCACCATCACCGGCACTCGCCTCCCCATCACCATCACCGGCACTCACCTCCCCATCACCATCACCGGCACTGACCTCCCCATCACCATCACCGGCACTCGCCTCCCCATCACCATCACCGGCACTCACCTCCCCAGCACCATCACCGGCACTCGGCTCCCCATCACCGGCACTCGCCTCCCCAGCACCATCACCGGCACTCGGCTCCCCATCACCGGCACTCACCTCCCCATCACCATCACCGGCACTCGCCTCCCCAGCACCGGCACTCGCCTCCCCATCACCATCACCGGCACTCGCCTCCCCAGCACCATCACCGGCACTCGCCTCCCCATCACCATCACCGGCACTCGCCTCCCCATCACCATCACCGGCACTCGCCTCCCCAGCACCATCACCGGCACTCGCCTCCCCATCACCGGCACTCGCCTCCCCAGCACCATCACCGGCACTCGCCTCCCCATCACTGGCACTCGCCTCCTCATCACCATCACCGGCACTCGCCTCCCCAGCACCGGCACTCGCCTCCCCATCACCATCACCGGCACTCGCCTCCCCAGCACCATCACCGGCACTCGCCTCCCCATCACCATCACCGGCACTCGCCTCCCCATCACCATCACCGGCACTCGCCTCCCCAGCACCATCACCGGCACTCACCTCCCCATCACCGGCACTCGCCTCCTCATCACCATCACCGGCACTCGCCTCCCCAGCACCGGCACTCGCCTCCCCATCACCATCACCGGCACTCGCCTCCCCAGCACCATCACCGGCACTCGCCTCCCCAGCACCATCACCGGCACTCGCCTCCCCATCACCAGCACCAGCACTCACCTCCCCATCACCATCACCGGCACTCGCCTCCCCAGCACCATCACCGGCACTCGCCTCCCTATCACCATCACCGGCACTGACCTCCCCATCACCATCACCGGCACTCACCTCCCCATCACCATCACCGGCACTCACCTCCCCAGCAACATCACCGGCACTCACCTCCCCATCACCATCACCGGCACTGACCTCCCCATCACCATCACCGGCACTGACCTCCCCATCACCATCACCGGCACTCACCTCCCCAGCAACATCACCGGCACTCACCTCCCCAGCACCATCACCGGCACTGACCTCCCCATCACCATCACCGGCACTCACCTCCCCATCACCATCACCGGCACTCACCTCCCCAGCAACATCACCGGCACTCACCTCCCCATCACCATCACCGGCACTCGCCTCCCCATCACCATCACCGGCACTCGCCTCCCCAGCACCATCACCGGCACTCACCTCCCCATCACCGGCACTCGCCTCCCCATCACCATCACCGGCACTCGCCTCCCCATCACCATCACCGGCACTGACCTCCCCAGCACCATCACCGGCACTCACCTCCCCAGCACCATCACCGGCACTCGCCTCCCCATCACCGGCACTCGCCTCCTCATCACCATCACCGGCACTCGCCTCCCCATCACCATCACCGGCACTCGCCTCCCCAGCACCATCACCGGCACTCGCCTCCCCAGCACCATCACCGGCACTCGCCTCCCCATCACCATCACCGGCACTCGCCTCCCCATCACCATCACCGGCACTCGCCTCCCCAGCACCATCACCGGCACTCGCCTCCCCATCACCATCACCGGCACTGACCTCCCCATCACCGGCACTCACCTCCCCATCACCATCACCGGCACTGACCTCCCCATCACCATCACCGGCACTCGCCTCCCCATCACCATCACCGGCACTCGCCTCCCCATCACCATCACCGGCACTCGCCTCCCCATCACCATCACCGGCACTCGCCTCCCCATCACCATCACCGGCACTCGCCTCCCCATCACCGGCACTCGCCTCCCCATCACCATCACCGGCACTCGCCTCCCCAGCACCATCACCGGCACTCGCCTCCCCATCACCATCACCGGCACTCACCTCCCCATCACCATCACCGGCACTCGCCTCCCCAGCACCATCACCGGGTAGGAGCAGGAAAACACATTCTCCCAGCGGGGACGAGCCCGAAAACACATTCTCCCAGCGGGGACGAGCAGGAAAACACATTCTCCCAGCGGGGACGAGCAGGAAAACACATTCTCCCAGCGGGGACGAGCCCGAAAACACATTCTCCCAGCGGGGACGAGCAGGAAAACACATTCTCCCAGCGGGGGACGAGCAGGAAAACACATTCTCCCAGCGAGGACGAGCAGGAAAACACATTCTCCCAGTGGGGAGGAGCAGGAAAACACATTCTCATAGCGGGGAGGAGCAGGAAAACACATTCTCCCAGTGGGGACGAGCAGGAAAACACATTCTCCCAGCGGGGAGGAGCAGGAAAACACATTCTCCCAGTGGGGAGGAGCAGGAAAACACATTCTCATAGCGGGGAGGAGCAGGAAAACACATTCTCCCAGCGGGGAGGAGCAGGAAAACACATTCTCCCAGCGGGGAGGAGCAGGAAAACACATTCTCCCAGCTGGGTCGAGCAGGAAAACACATTCTCCAAGCGGGGAGGAGCAGGAAAACACATTCTCCCAGTGGGGACGAGCAGGAAAACACATTCTCCCAGCGGGGAGGAGCAGGAAAACACATTCTCCCAGCGGGGACGAGCAGGAAAACACATTCTCCCAGCGGGGACAAGCCCGAAAACACATTCTCCCAGCGGGGAGGAGCAGGAAAACACATTCTCCCAGCGGGGAGGAGCAGGAAAACACATTCTCCCAGCGGGGAGGAGCAGGAAAACACATTCTCCCAGCGGGGACGAGCCCGAAAACACATTCTCCCAGCGGGGAGGAGCAGGAAAACACATTCTCCCAGCGGGGAGGAGCAGGAAAACACATTCTCCCAGCGGGGAGGAGCAGGAAAACACATTCTCCCATCGGGGACGAGCAGGAAAACACATTCTCACAGCGGGAACGAGCAGGAAAACACATTCTCCCAGCGGGGACGAGCAGGAAAACACATTCTCCCAGCGGGGACGAGCAGGAAAACACATTCTCCCAGCGGGGAGGAGCAGGAAAACACATTCTCCCAGCGGGGAGGAGCAGGAAAACACATTCTCCCACCGGGGACGAGCAGGAAAACACATTCTCCCAGTGGGGAGGAGCAGGAAAACACATTCTCCCACCGGGGGACGAGCAGGAAAACACATTCTCCCAGCGGGGGACGAGCCCGAAAACACATTCTCCCAGCGGGGACGAGCAGGAAAACTCATTCTCCCAGCGGGGAGGAGCAGGAAAACACATTCTCCCAGCGGGGACGAGCCCGAAAAACACATTCTCCCAGTGGGGAGGAGCAGGAAAACACATTCTCCCAGCGGGGACGAGCAGGAAAACACATTCTCCCAGTGGGGAGGAGCAGGAAAACACATTCTCCCAGCGGGGACGAGCCCGAAAACACATTCTCCCAGCGGGGAGGAGCAGGAAAACACATTCTCCCAGCGGGGAGGAGCAGGAAAACACATTCTCCCAGTGGGGACGAACAGGAAAACACATTCTCCCAGCGGGGACGAGCAGGAAAACACATTCTCCCAGCGGAGACGAGCAGGAAAATACATTCTCCCAGCGGGGACGAGCAGGAAACACATTTTCCCAGCGGGGACGAGCAGGAAAACACATTCTCCCAGCGGGGAGGAACAGGAAAACACATTCTCCCAGCGGGGACGAACAGGAAAACACATTCTCCCAGCGGGGACGAGCAGGAAAACACATTCTCCCAGCGGGGACGAGCAGGAAAACACATTCTCCCAGCGGGGACGAGCAGGAAAACACATTCTCTCAGCGGGGACGAGCAGGAAAACACATTCTCCCAGCAGGGACGAGCAGGAAAACACATTCTCCCACCGGGGACGAGCAGGAAAACACATTCTCCCAGCGGGGAGGAGCAGGAAAACACATTCTCCCAGCGGGGACGAGCAGGAAAACACATTCTCCCAGCGGGGACGAGCAGGAAAACACATTCTCCCAGCGGGGACGAGCAGGAAAACACATTCTCCCACCGGGGACGAGCAGGAAAACACATTCTCCCAGCGGGGACGAGCCCGAAAACACATTCTCCCAGCGGGGACGAGCCCGAAAACACATTCTCCCTGCGGGGACGAGCAGGAAAATACATTCTCCCAGCGGGGAGGAGCAGGAAAACACATTCTCCCAGCGGGGACGAGCAGGAAAACACATTCTCCCAGCGGGGAGGAGCAGGAAAACACATTCTCCCAGCGGGGACGAGCAGGAAAACACATTCTCCCAGCGGGGAGGAGCAGGAAAACACATTCTCCCAGAGGGGACGAGCAGGAAAACACATTCTCCCAGCGGGGAGGAGCAGGAAAACACATTCTCCCAGCGGGGAGGAGCAGGAAAACACATTCTCCCAGCGTGGACGAGCAGGAAAACACATTCTCCCAGCGGGGAGGAGCAGGAAAACACATTCTCCCAGCGGGGACGAGCAGGAAAACACATTCTCCCAGCGGGGAGGAGCAGGAAAACACATTCTCCCAGCGGGGGACGAGCAGGAAAACACATTCTCCCAGCGGGGACGAGCAGGAAAACACATTCTCCCAGCGGGGACGAGCCCGAAAACACATTCTGCCAGTGGGGCGGAGCAGGAAAACACATTCTCCCAGCGGGGACGAGCAGGAAAACACATTCTCCCAGCGGGGACGAGCAGGAAAACACATTCTCCCAGCGGGGACGAGCCCGAAAACACATTCTCCCAGCGGGGAGGAGCCCGAAAACACATTCTCCCAGCGGGGACGAGCAGGAAAACACATTCTCCCAGTGGGGACGAGCCCGAAAACACATTCTCATAGCGGGGACGAGCAGGACCACCTCCCTGCTGCTCTTGGACAGCTGCAACCTGTTTACCACAAACTCCGAAAATTAAGAAGGGCGAACCTCGGAGGCAGTTCTGGTCACATGAGCGGTGTAACTGCACACGCCGATGGAGACATTGACCTTTCCATTCCCAAAGAAAAGCCAAGGCCATTAAAATGTCTGCTCTTTTTATTGTTGTTTGCTGAACATAGTTAGCAACCTGCCCCTGAGCAGCCAGTTATAGAATATAGAGCATCCAACATAGCTCACGGGACATAGGACACGGGACAGAGCACACGGGACAGAGCACGCGGGACATAGGACACGGGACAGAGCACACGGGACATAGGACACGGGACAGAGCACACGGGACAGAGCACACGGGACATAGGACACGGGACAGAGCACACGGGACATAGGACACGGGACAGAGCACACGGGACAGAGCACACGGGACAGAGCACATGAGACAGAGGACACGGGACATAGGACACGGGACAGAGGACACGGGACGGAGCACACGGGACATAGCACACGGGACAGAGGACACGGGACGGAGCAGACGGGACACAGGACACGGGACGGAGCACACGGGACAGAGCACACGGGACATAGGACACGGGACAGAGCACACGGGACAGAGGACACGGGACGGAGCACACGGGACAGAGCACACGGGACAGAGCACACGGGACAGAGCACACGGGACATAGGACACGGGACAGAGCACACGGGACATAGGACACGGGACAGAGAACACAGGACAGAGCACACGGGACAGAGCACACGGGACATAGGACACGGGACAGAGCACACGGGACAGAGCACACGAGACAGAGGACACGGGACAGAGCACACGGGACAGAGGACACGGGACGGAGCACACGGGACAGAGCACACGAGACAGAGGACACGGGACAGAGCACACGGGACAGAGCACACGAGACAGAGGACACAGGACAGAGCACACGGGACAGAGCACACGGGACAGAGGACACGGGACGGAGCACACGGGACAGAGGACACGGGACAGAGCACATGGGACAGAGCACACGGGACAGAGGACATGGGACGGAGCACACGGGACAGAGCACAGGAGACAGAGGACACGAGACAGAGCACACGGGACAGAGCACAAGGGACGGAGCACACGGGACAGAGCACACGAGACAGAGGACACGAGACGGAGCACACGGGACAGAGCACACGGGACAGAGCACACGAGACAGTGGACACGGGACAGAGCACACGAGACAGAGCACACGAGACAGAGGACACGAGACGGAGCACACGGGACAGAGCACACGGGTCAGAGCACACGGGACAGAGCACACGGGACAGAGCACACGGGACAGAGGACACGGGACAGAGCACACGGGACAGAGCACACGAGACAGAGGACACGAGACAGAGGACACGGGAAAGAGCACACGGGACAGAGCACACAGGACAGAGGACACGGGACAGAGCACACGGGACAGAGCACATGGGACAGAGCACACGGGACAGAGGACACGGAACAGAGCACACGGGACAGAGAACAGGGCATAGGACACAGGGTATAGGACACAGGGCATAGGACACAGGACATAGGACATAGAACAGGGCATAGGACATGGGTCAAAGGACACGGGACATAGGACAAAGAACAGGACATAGGACACGGGACATAGGACAGAGAACAGGACATAGGACACGGGACATAGGACAAAGAACAGGACATAGGACACGGAACATAGGACAAAGAACAGGACATAGGACACAGGACATAGGACAGAGAACAGGACATAGGACACGGGACATAGGACAAAGAACAGGACATAGGACACGGAACATAGGACATAGAACAGGACATAGGACACGGGACATAGGACATGGGACATAGGACATGGGACATAGGACAGAGAACAGGACATAGGACACGGGACATAGGACAGAGAACAGGACATAGGACACGGGACATAGGACAGAGAACAGGACATAGGACACGGGACATAGGACATGGGACATAGGACAAAGAACAGGGTATAGGACATGGGACATAGGACAGAGAACAGGACATAGGACACAGGACATAGGACAGAGAACAGGACATAGGACACGGGACATAGGACAAAGAACAGGGTATAGGACATGGGACATAGGACAGAGAACAGGACATAGGACACGGGACATAGGACAAAGAACAGGACATAGGACATGGGACATAGGACAAAGAACAGGGTATAGGACACGGGACATAGGACAAAGAACAGGACATAGGACACGGAACATAGGACATGGGACATAGGACAGAGAACAGGACATAGGACACGGGACATAGGACATAGAACAGGACATAGGACACGGGACATAGGACATGGGACATAAGACAGAGAACAGGACATAGGACACGGGACATAGGACAGAGAACAGGACATAGGACACGGGACATAGGACACGGGACATCGGACAGAGAACAGGACATAGGACACGGGACATAGGACAGAGAACAGGACATAGGACACGGGACATAGGACATGGGACATAGGACAAAGAACAGGACATAGGACACGGGACATAGGACATGGGACATAGGACAAAGAACAGGACATAGGACACGGGACATAGGACATGGGACATAGGACAGAGAACAGGACATAGGACACGGGACATAGGACAAAGAACAGGACATAGGACATGGGCCATAGGACAAAGAACAGGGTATAGGACATGGGACATAGGACAGAGAACAGGACATAGGACACGGGACATAGGACAGAGAACAGGACATAGGACACGGGACATAGGACAAAGAACAGGACATAGGACATGGGACATAGGACAAAGAACAGGGTATAGGACACGGGACATAGGACAAAGAACAGGACATAGGACACGGAACATAGGACACGGGACATAGGACAGAGAACAGGACATAGGACATAGAACAGGACATAGGACACGGGACATAGGACATGGGACATAGGACAGAGAACAGGACATAGGACACGGGACATAGGACAGAGAACAGGACATAGGACACGGGACATAGGACACGGGACATCGGACAGAGAACAGGACATAGGACACGGGACATAGGACAGAGAACAGGACATAGGACACGGGACATAGGACAAAGAACAGGACATAGGACACGGGACATAGGACATGGGACATAGGACAAAGAACAGGACATAGGACACGGGACATAGGACAGAGAACAGGACATAGGACATGGGACATAGGACAGAGAACAGGACATAGGACACGGGACATAGGACATGGGACATAGGACAGAGAACAGGACATAGGACACGGGACATAGGACAGAGAACAGGACATAGGACACGGGACATAGGACAAAGAACAGGACATAGGACACGGGACATAGGACAGAGAACAGGACATAGGACACGGGACATAGGACATGGGACATAGGACAAAGAACAGGACATAGGACACGGGACATAGGACAGAGAACAGGACATAGGACACGGGACATAGGTCATGGGACATAGGACAAAGAACAGGACATAGGACACGGGACATAGGACATGGGACGTAGGACAAAGAACAGGACATAGGACACGGGACATAGGACAAAGAACAGGACATAGGACACGGGACATAGGACAGAGAACAGGACATAGGACACGGGACATAGGACAGAGAACAGGACATAGGACACGGGACATAGGACATGGGACATAGGACAAAGAACAGGACATAGGACACGGGACATAGGACAGAGAACAGGACATAGGACACGGGACATAGGACATGGGACATAGGACAGAGAACAGGACATAGGACATAGAACAGGACATAGGACACGGGACATAGGACATGGGACATAGGACAGAGAACAGGACATAGGACACGGGACATAGGACAGAGAACAGGACATAGGACACGGGACATCGGACAGAGAACAGGACATAGGACACGGGACATAGGACAGAGAACAGGACATAGGACACGGGACATAGGACACGGGACATAGGACAAAGAACAGGACATAGGACACGGGACATAGGACATGGGACATAGGACAAAGAACAGGACATAGGACACGGGACATAGGACAGAGAACAGGACATAGGACATGGGACATAGGACAGAGAACAGGACATAGGACACGGGACATAGGACATGGGACATAGGACAGAGAACAGGACATAGGACACGGGACATAGGACAGAGAACAGGACATAGGACACGGGACATAGGACAAAGAACAGGACATAGGACACGGGACATAGGACAGAGAACAGGACATAGGACACGGGACATAGGACACGGGACATAGGACAAAGAACAGGACATAGGACACGGGACATAGGACAGAGAACAGGACATAGGACACGGGACATAGGACAGAGAACAGGACATAGGACACGGGACATAGGACATGGGACATAGGACAAAGAACAGGACATAGGACACGGGACATAGGACAGAGAACAGGACATAGGACACGGGACATAGGACATGGGACATAGGACAAAGAACAGGACATAGGACACGGGACATAGGACATGGGACGTAGGACAAAGAACAGGACATAGGACACGGGACATAGGACACGGGACATAGGACATGGGACATAGGACAGAGAACAGGACATAGGACACGGGACATAGGACAGAGAACAGGACATAGGACAGAGAACAGGACATA
Organism: Hemitrygon akajei; assembly: GCF_048418815.1. Lineage (NCBI taxonomy): Eukaryota > Metazoa > Chordata > Chondrichthyes > Myliobatiformes > Dasyatidae > Hemitrygon > Hemitrygon akajei. The sequence continues at coordinate 205,824,906 of NC_133126.1, read as the reverse complement.
GGACACGGGACATAGGACAAAGAACAGGACATAGGACATGGGACATAGGACAGAGAACATAGAATATTGAAGTTAGAATACAGGATATAGAACATAGGATATAAAAGCAAGAGCTCTTACAGCATAGTAGAGGCCTCAGCCCACAATGTTGTGTTGAATTTCTAACCTATTCTAAGATCAGTCTAACCCTTCCTACATAGCCCTCTATTTTGCTATCATCTATGTGTCTATCTCAGAGTTTCTTAATGTATCTGCCTCTACTAGCGCTATTGTCAAGGTGTTCCATGCACCCACCACTCTCTGTGTAAAAATCTTCCTTCAGACATCCCCCTCACTATACTTTCCTCCAATCTCTGTAAATGTATTAGCCATTTCCACGCTGGGAAAAAAGTCACTGGCTGTCCCCACAATCTCTGCCTCTTATCATCTTGTACACCTCTATGAGGTCATCTCTCATTGTCACAAATGGGCTTTGCACTGATGTGCGATAGATAGAGGAATCTGAATCTTGAACCTTCAGTTCCACAAGGGCTCATCTACTCCACCCCCACCCTTCTCTCGATGTGTGGTGGACAGTATACTGACTGGAAACAATGGAAAATCATACAAGAAGTTGTGGATACAGTCCATTATGGTGACAAAAGTTCAACGTAAATTTACTATCAAAGTACGGTACATATCTGTCACCACATACAACCCCGAGATTCATTTTCTTGCGGGCATTGTCAGTAAGTACAAAGAAGCTTAATAGATTCAATGTAAAACTGCACACAAGATGGACAAACAACAACAAAGTGCAAAAGACAACAAACTGCGATTACAGAAGAAAAAGAAATAATACCAAATAAGCAATAAACATCGAGAGAATATGGAAACAGGTCAGTGTTGGCGTGAATGGAGTGAAGTTCAGGAGCCGGGGCTGTAAGGATTTTTACATTCCTATAAGGAGACCAGAGATCAGGCCTGGTGTTCAGTGACTGACGGGTCCCACCCACCTTGCTTCACCTCTCACCTTCTACCTCTTTATTCTGGCACCTTCCCCCTTCCTTTCCAATCCTGATGAAGGGTCTTGGCCCGAAACATCAACTGTTTATTCATTTCCACGGATACTGCTTGACCTGCTCAGTTCCTCCAGCATTTTGTATGTATAAATCTGAGAAGTTGGCGAGAAATTGGCCCAGCATTCCCGCCGTGAGTCAAGGGCAAATATGGCAATGATAGGGCAGCTTATTAACCAGAAAAAAACTGGAATCGGCAACTGGAACGCACAGAGCGTGCAAGAGGAATTTAAGAAAACTCTCGGTGAGTAAAATTATGGAGAATACTTCATTTTTCTGTTCAAAGGCCAAGAAGTTATGCTGCATCTTTATAAAACTCCAGTTTGGCCACATCTGGAGTATTGCCTACAGTTCTGGTCACTCCACCATGGGAAGGATGGGGAGGCTTTGGAGAGGGTGCAGAAGAGGTTCACCAGGATGTTACCTCGATTAGAGGGCATGTGCTATCACCAGAGGCTGAGGGAAGGTCTGATAGAGGTTCATAAGATTGTGCGAGGCATAGATAGAGTAGACAGAGATAGTTTATCTCCCAGGGTTGGAATGTCTAATACCAGAGGGCGTGCATTTAAAGTGAGAGGGGGTAATTTCACAGGGAGATGTGAGGAGCAAGTTTTTTTCTCACACGGGGGGGGGGGGGTGCCTGGAATGTGGTGCCTGGGGTGCTGGTAGAGGCAGATACATCAGGGACTGAAGAGGCATTTAGATTGGCAATGAATATGAGGAAAATGAAGGGATATAGACATTGTGTAGGCAGAAGGCATTAGTTTAGTTCACCATTTGATTAGTAATGTAATTGGTTCAGTACAACATTGTGGGCCACAGGGCCTGTTCCTGAGCTGTGTTTCCAGGCATGACATGTCTGAGGAGCCAGATGATGTGGGCGAAGTCACCGAGAACAACACATGGGAGAAGGGGCGGGCTTGTTGGATGTATGAGGTTTGATGAATGCCCAGGGCCAGATCTAGTCTCTCCCAGGTTACAATGCGAAGGGAAGACATCGCTGTGGACCTGCCATGTTTTCTGTGTCACTGGAGTGCCAGAAAGCTGGAGGACATCTTATGTTGTTCGAAACCCAATTTCCCTCGGCTGTAATGAAACCCAATTTCCCTCGGCTGTAATGAAACTTTCCCTCGGCTGTAACGGAACTTTCCCTCGGCTGTAACGGAACCCAATTTCCCTTGGCTGTAACGGAACTTTCCCTCGGCTGTAACGGAACTTTCCCTTGGCTGTAACGAAACCCAATTTCCCTCGGCTGTAATGAAACTTTCCCTCGGCTGTAACGGAACTTTCCCTCGGCTGTAACGGAATTCAATTTCCCTCAGCTGTAACGGAACTTTCCCTCGGCTGTAACGGAACCCAATTTCCCTCAGCTGTAACGGAACTTTCCCTCGGCTGTAACGGAACTTTCCCTCGGCTGTAACGGAACCCAATTTCCCTCAGCTGTAACGGAACTTTCCCTCGGCTGTAACGGAACTTTCCCTTGGCTGTAACGGAACCCAATTTCCCTCAGCTGTAACGGAACTTTCCCTCGGCTGAAACGGAACTTTCCCTCGGCTGTAACGGAACCCCATTTCCCTCAGCTGTAACGGAACCCCATTTCCCTCGGCTGTAATGGAACCCCATTTCCCTCGGCTGTAACGAAACCCAATTTCCCTCAGCTGTAACGAAACTTTTCCTCGGGATCAATAAAGTATGTCTGTCTGTCTGTTCCTTCATGTAAGGAGAGTAACAGGGGTCAGCCAGACCAGGAACCTTCATCAGCTACACAGAAATAACCTTTATCCAGAGGGTGATGAACTTCTGGAATTCATTGCTACAGATGGCTGTGCAGGCCAAGTCATTGGGTATATTTAAAATGGAGGTTGACAGGTTCTTCAATGGGGTGTCAAAGGTTACGGGGAGAGGGCAGGTGAATGGGGTTGAGAGAGATATTAAATCAGCCATGATGGAATGGTGGAGCAGACTTACTGGGCCAAATGGTCTAATGACCAATGTTCATTTCTCTTATAACCAATGTTCTTATGGTCTTATCATCATCCTTCACTCTTCAACCCACCAATCACCTCTGGCCACAGTGTTACGCTCTTTTTCAACCCACCAATCACCTCTGGCTCCTGTGTTACTCTGCTGTCCTCTTTACACTACTATGTCCCTCACTATTTGGTGTCCTGCTGGCTTTGACCCAGAACGTTGACATTTCCTCCCCCCACAGATGCTGCCCGACCAGCTGAGTTCCCTGAGTTTGTTGTTGCAGTTAGTGAGTTCCTCAGACACAAAGCCCTCGAGGATGTCAGTATTTTTGACAGGTGTGATTCTTTGCCATCATATCCTTGTCTCAGACAAATGACCTCTCCCTCGCTGTCAACAAAACAAAGGAGATGGCGATCAAGTACAAGAGAACTCTCACCCCTCTTTACACCGGCGGCAGAGCAGTGAAGTCAAAGCAAGAGGCAAAGAGGGAAGAAGTGAAGGCATCTCGGAGAGAAGCAGTTTCTTTTTTAACTGATCGGGGAAAAGAGGCTAGACTGCACAGGCGTGTGACGTAGCATGCCAAAGGTTAAAAAAAAAGACCGTCATATACAACGGCCATCGTCAGAGTGGACTGAGGTAGAGTGGGTTGGCTTTGGCTCAATCAGGCTTCGGCGAGAACAGCCAGAGGCGAGGTTTGAACAGGGCACAACCGTGCAAGCGCGTGAAGGTCAGCCTCTGAGATCAGCGGGAGCATTTAAAAAGCGAGCAGAGGCTGAGTACGAGCTTCACTCCAGCTGAGGTAAGGCTGGGTAAGCTCCTTTAATTAATCTAATTAGCTTAGGAGTAGGTAATGGAGGCAGCAGTTAGGGCAGTTGAGTGCTCCGTTTGCAGTATGTGGGAAGTCAGGGCGAGCACAATTGTCCCTGATGACTACACATGCAAAAGGTGCATCCAGCTGCAGCTCCTGACAAACCGTGTTAGGGAACTGGAGCTGGATAAACTTCAGATCGTTCAGGAGGCAGAGGCAGAAATAGACAGGAGTTTCAGGGAGATAGTCACCCCTAAGAGTCAGGAGGCAGGTAGCTGGGTGACTGTCAGGAGAGGGAAGGGGATTAGACAGAATGAGCAGAGCACCCTGTGGCCGTTCCCATCAATAATAAGTATACAGTTTTGGATACCGTTGGTGGGGATGACCTACCAGGGACAAGTTGCAGTGGTTGTGTCTCTGGCACTGAGACTGGACCCTCAGCTCAGAAGGGAAGGAGGGAAAAGAGGAGAGCAGTAGTGATAGGGGATTCGATAGTTAAGGAGACAGATAAGAGGTTCTGTGGAAGAGATCGAGAATCCCGGATGGTCTGTTGCTTCCCTGGTGCCAGGGTCTGCGATATCTCGGATCGAGTTCTCAGTATTCTCAAGAGGGAGAGTGAGCAGCCGGATGTCGTGGTCCATGTAGGGACCAATGACGTGTGTAGGAAGAGTGAGGAGGTCCTGAAAGGTGAGTTTAGGGAGCTAGGTGCCAAGTTAAAGGACAGGACCTTCAGAATAGCAATCTCAGGATTGCTACCAGTGCCACGTGCAGGTGGGTTTAGAAATAGTAAGATAGTGCAGATCAACACGTGGCTGAAGACATGGTGCAGGAAGGAGGGCTTCAGATTTATAGATAATTGGGCAATTTTCCAGGAAAGGTGGGACCTGTTCCGACGGGACGGTTTACATCTGAACTGGAGGGGGGCAAATATTCTTGCAGGTAGGTTTGCTAGAGAGGCTCCAGTGGATTTAAACTAGATACAAGGGGGGAGGGGAACCAGAGTGTAGGAACAGATGTATGGGAGAAGGAAGAAAAAGAAGATAGTAAAGTTCTTTGTACTGTTAGAGATAAACAGAGAGTAAGAGGTGGAGAATTTCTTAAATGCATTTATTTTAATGCTAGGAGCATTGTAAGAAAAGTGGATGAGCTTAGAGCATGGATTGATACCTGGAAATATGATGTTGTAGCTATTAGTGAAACAGGAGGGGTGTGATTGGCAACTACATATTCCTGGATTTCGCTGCTTCAGGTGTGATAGAATTGGAGGGACAAGAGGGGGAGGTGTTGCATTGCTTGTCAGAGAAAATATTACAGCGGTGCTCTGGCAGGATAGATTAGTGGGCTCATCTAGGGAGACTATTTGGGTGGAATTGAGGAATGGGAAATGTGTAGTAACACTCAGAGGGGTGTATTATAGACCACCTAATGGGGAGTGAGAATTGGAGGAGCAAATTTGTAGAGAGATAGCGGATATTTGTAGTAAGCACAGGGTTGTGATTGTGGAAGATTTTAATTTTCCACACATAGACTGGGAAGCCCATTCTGTAAAAGGGCTGGATGGTTTGGAGTTTGTAAATTGTGTGTAGGATAGTTTTTTGCAGAAATACATAGAGGTACCAACTAGAGAAGGGGCAGTGTTGGATCTCCTGTTAGGTAATGAGAGAGGTCAGGTGATGGAGATATGTGTTGGGGAGCACTTCAGGTCCAGTGATCACAATGCCATTAGTTTCAATATAATTATGGAGAAGGATAGGACTGGACCCAGGGTTGAGATTTTTGATTGGAGGAAGGCTAACTTTGAGGAGATGCAGAAGGATTTAGAAGGAGTGGATTGGGACAATTTGTTTTATGGGAAGGATGTAATAGAGAAATGGAGGTCATTTAAAGGTGAAATTTTGAGGGTACAGAATCTTTATATTCCTGTTAGGTTGAAAGGAAAGGTTAAAAGTTTGAGAGCACCATGGTTTTCAAGGGATATTGGAAACTTGGTTTGGAAAAAAAGAGATATCTACAATAAATATAGGCAGCATGGAGTAAATGAGGTGCTCGAGGAATATAAAGAATGTAAAAAGAATCTGAAGAAAGAAATTAGAAAAGTTAAAAGAAGATACGAGATTGCTTTGGCAAGTAAGGTGAAAATAAATCCAAAGGATTTCTACAGTTATATTAATAGCAAAAGGATAGTGAGGGATAAAATTGGTCCCTTAGAGAGTCAGAGTGGACAGCTATGTGTGGAGCCAAGAGAGATGGGGGAGATTTTGAACAATTTCTTTTCTTCAGTATTCACTATGGAGAAGGATATTGAATTGTGTAAGGTAAGGGAAACAAATAGGTAAGTTATGGAAACTATGATGATTAAAGAGGAAGAAGTGCTGGTGCTTTTAAGGAATATAAAAGTGGATAAATCTCTGGGTCCTGACAGAATATTCCCTAGGACCTTGTGGGAAGTTAGTGTAGAAATAGCAGGGGCTCTGACAGAAATATTTCAAATGTCATTAGAAACGGGAGTGGTGCCGGAGAATTGGTGTATTTTTCATGTTGTTCCATTGTTTAAAAAGGGTTCTAAGAGTAAACCTAGCAATCATAGTCCTGTAAGTTTGACGTCGGTGGTGGGTAAATTAATGGGAAGTATTCTTAGAGATGGTATATATAATTATCTGGAGAGACAGGGTCTGATTAGGAACAGTCAATATGGATTTGTGCGTAGAAGGTCATGTTTGACAAATCTTATTGAATTTTTTGAAGAGGTTACTAGGAAAGTTGATGAGGGTAAAGCAGTGGATGTTGTCTATATGGACTTCAGTAAGGCCTTTGACAAGGTTCCGCATGGAAGGTCAGTTTGGAAGGTTCAATCGTTAGGTATTAATATCGAAGTAGTAAAATGGATTCAACAGTGGCTGAATGGGAGATGCCAGAGAGTAGTGGTGGATAACTGTTTGTCAGGTTGGAGGCTGGTGACTAGTGGTGTGCCTCAGGGATCTGTACTGGGTCCAATGTTGTTTGTCATATACATTAATGATCTGGATGATGGGTTGGTAAATTGGATTAGTAAGTATGCAGATGATACGAAGATAGGTGGTGTTGTAGATAATGAAGTAGGTTTTCAAAGCTTGCAGAGAGATTTAGGCCAGTTAGAAGAGTGGGCTGAACGATGGCAGATGGAGTTTAATGCTGATAAGTGTGAGGTGCTACATTTTGGTAGGAATAATCCAAATAGGACATACATGGTAAATTGTAGGGCATTGAAGAATGCAGTAGAACAGAGCGATCTAGGAGTAATGGTGCATAGTTCCCTGAAGGTGGAATCTCATGTGGATAGGGTGGTGAAGAATGCTTTTGGTATGCTGGCCTTTATAAATCAGAGCATTGAGTATAGGAGTTGGGATGTAATGTTAAAATTGTACAAGGCATTGGTAAGGCCGAATTTGGAATATTGTGTACAGTTCTGGTCACCGAATTATAGGAAAGATGTCAACTAAATAGAGAGAGTACAGAGGAGATTTACTAGATTGTTACCTGGGTTTCAGCACCTAAGTTACAGAGAAAGGTTGAACAAGTTAGGTCTTTATTCTTTGGAGCGTAGAAGGTTGAGGGGGGACGATAGAGGTATTTAAAATTATGAGGGGGATAGATAGAGTTGACATGGATAGGCTTTTTCCATTGAGAGTAGGGGAGATTCAAACAAGAGGACATGAGTTGAGAGGTAGGGGGCAAAAGTTTAGGGGTAACACGAGGGGGAATTTCTTTACTCAGAGAACGAGCTTCCAGTAGACGTGGTAGAGGCAGGTTCCGTATTGTCATTTAAAGTAAAATTGGATAGGTATATGGACAGGAAAGGAATGGAGGGTTATGGGCTGAGTGCGGGTCAGTGGAACTAGGTGAGAGTAAGCATTTGGCACGGACTAGAAGGGCCGAGATGGCCTGTTTCCGTGCTGTAAATGTTATATGGTTGTATGGAAACCGTGAGCAGTTTCAAACTCCGGGGAGTGTACATCACACACGGACTCTCATGGTCCCAGAACACACACAACACAAACAGGAAAGCCCACCTGCTGGGTTCTGCAGATTGATACTCACAGCTGCCTGTGGCAACAAATTCCATAGATTCGTCACTCTCTGGCTAAAGAAATTCCTCTATGTCACCTCATTCTAATAATTTGATTTCTTTTTTTTTAACCAGCAGAGCAACGCCGCCCCCTCTACCTTCCTGACTATCTTTTTTATACAATGTTGATCTTCGGACTTTAAGCTCCCAGCTATAATCTTTCAGCCAGGATTCCATGATGCTTGCAATGTCATACCTGCCAATCTGCAACTGTGCTGTTAGTTCATCTACCTTATCCTGTATAGAGTGCCCATTCAGACTCAACACCTTCAGTCCTGTATTTAACCTCTTCGTTTTTGTCACACCATGCTCTACCTTTAGATTCCTAACTTTGTCTGAAGTCTTACCAACATCTGCCTCCACTAACTGTTCTGACACTCTGGTTCCCATCTCCCTGCAACTCTAGCTTAAACCCCACAGTACAGCATTAACAAACCTTCCCGCAAGGATATTAGTCGCCCTCTAGTTCAGGTGCAAACTGTCCCTGTACAGGTCCCACCTTCCTTGGAAAAGAGACCAATGATCCAAAAATCTTATGTCCTCCCACCTACACCAACTCCTCAGCCACATATTACACTGTTTAATATTCCTATTTCTGTCCTCACTAACACATGACACGGGTAACAATCCTGAGATCACAACCCTGCAGGTCTTACCCATTAACTTAGCAGCTAACTCCCTTTGTGGAACCCCACTACTTTATCATTTCCAGCCAGTAACCTTATCAACAGCCACTGCTGTGCCTAGCATCACTTCATGGACATATGATCAATGTATGTATAAAAACTATCTTATGTATTACCCACTGGATTTTGCCTAACTCCACAATAGGTCAATGGCAGACACAATCTCAATGGCACACACAAAATGCTGGTGGAACACAGCAGGCCAGGCAGCATCTATAAGGAGAAGCACTGTCGACATTTCGGGCCGAGACCCTTCGTCAGGACAGTACTTCTCCTTATAGAGAAGCCTGCTGTGTTCCACCAGCATTTTGTGTGTGTTGTTGTTTGAATTTCCAGCATCTGCAGATTTCCTCGTGTTTACAGACTCAATGGTTCTTCACACAGCCTTAAACCAACTAGACAACACAAACACCTATGTCAGGATGCTGTTCATCGACTGTAGCTCAGCATTTAATACCATCATTCCCACAATCCTGATTGAGGAGCTACAGAACCTGGGCCTCTGTACCTCCCTCTGCAATTGCATCCTTAACTTTCTAACCGGAAGACCTCAATCTGTGCGGATTGGTGATAACATCTCCTTCTTGCTGACGATCAACACTGGCACACCTCAGGGGTGAGTGCTTAGCCCACTGCTCTACTCTCTATATACACATGACTGTGTGACTAGGCATAGCTCAAACAGCATCTATAAATTTGCAGACGATACAACCATTGTTGCTAGAATCTCAAACGGAGATGAGAGGGTGTACAGGAGTGAGATATGCCAACTAGTGGAGTGGTGCCGCAGCAACAACCCGGCACTCAACATCAGTAAGATGAAAGAGCTGATTGTGGACTTCAGGAAGGGTAAGACAAAGGAACACATACCAATCCTCAGAGGGATCAGAAGTGGAGAGAGTGAACAGTTTCAAGTTCCTGGGTGTTAAGATCTCTGAGGATCTGACCTGGTCCCAACATATCGATCTAGCTATAAAGAAGGCAAGACAGCGACTATACTTCATTAGAAGTTTGAAGAAATTTAGCATGTCAACAAAAACACTCAAAAACTTCTATAGATGTACCGTGGAGAGTATTCTGACAGGCTGCGTCACTGTCTGGTATGGAGGGGCTACTGCACAGGAGCGAAAGAAGCTGTAGAGATTCGTAAATTCAGTTGGCTCTATCTTGGGTCCTAGACTACAAAGTACCCAGGACATCTTCGAGGAGCGGTGTATTCTGTATTGCATTGAACTGCTGCTGCAAAGTTAACAAATTTCACGATAATAAACCTGATTCTGATTCAGAACTATATTTATTTTGTTTTTATTTTATTATTTTGTTCTTTACCTGATTGTGTTTTTTTGTGCTCTATCAGATCTGGAGTAACAATTATTTTGTTCACCTTTATACTTGTATCCTGGAAGTGACATTAAACTATCTTCAGTCTTGAATTTTGATTCTATAAATGATGGTGGTTTATTTCTTAAAAGTTTATCATTTCATCAGTATGTGAGAGGTTGGGACACTCCTCTGCTGTGCAGAATCACATCACGCAGTTTGAAAGGTCAACCTCTTTAAAGCAACACTCCATGTTGATAAGCTCTATCACATCTCAGTGTGCACGCAGGGCCCTCAGCATTGTCAATGATTCCTCCCACCCACCCAACAATCTCTCTGACCCCCAACAATCAGGCAGGAGGTACTGTAGCATTAGGACAAGCACTGTTAATATGGGAAACAGTTTCTTCCCCCAGGATGTGAGACCATATAGAACCCTGAGATTCATTTTAAGAACATAAGAAATAGGAGCAGGAGTAGGCCATCCGGCCCATCGAGCCTGCCCCGCCATTCAATAAGATCATGGCTGATCTGTCCGTAAACTCAGCTCCATCTACCTGCCTTTCCCCCGTAACCCTTAATTCCCCTACTATGTAAAAATCTATCTAACTGTATCTTAAATATATTTAGTGAAGCCTCAACTGCTTCCCTGGGCAGAGAATTCCACAGATTCACCACTCTCTGGGAAAAACAGTTTCTCCTCATCTCCGTCCTAAATCTTCTCCCCTGAATCTTGAGGCAATGTCCCCCAGTTCTAGTCTCACCTACCAATGGAAACAACTTTCCTACTTCTAGCTTATCTATTCCTTTCAAAATTTTATATGTTTCTATAAGATCCCCTCTCATTCTTCTGAATTCCAGAGAGTATAGTCCCAGGCGACTCAATCTCTCCTCATGGGTTAACCCCTTCATCTCTGGAATTAACCTGGTGAACCTTCTCTGCACTGCCTCCAAAGCCAGTATTTTCTTGTGGGCATTCACAGTAAATTCAAAGAGACACAATAGAATCAACGAAAAATCGCAGGTAACAGTATAATCAACCAATGTGCAAAATACTGCAAACTGTGAAATTACAGAAGAAAAAAGAAGTAATAATAATAATAAATAAACAACAAATATTGAGAACATGAGATGAAAATTCTTTGAAAATGAGTCCATGGGTCGTAATTCTCATCACTTATGAAGCACCACAGCATTATACAGTTTACTTTTTCACTTTTTTTTGTGTTGTAAAGGCAACTTTTGCTAAATGTCAGTCTTGTAGAATGTCTTTTATTATTTGTTAATTTATTTATGCTGATATGTTTTATGTGTTGTGTGTGAATTATATGTACAGAGTTGTGCTCCTTGGCCTGGAGGAACATTGTTTTGTTCGGCAGCACATGTGTGTGTGATTGAATGACAATAAACTGAACTTAATACACATTCAATGATCCATAAGACAAAGAGGCAGAATTAGGCCATTCAACCCATCAAGTCTGCTCCGCCATTCCATCACGGCTGATCCTGAATCCCACTCAACCCCATGCACCTGACTTCTCACCATATCCTTTGATGCCCTGACTGATCAGGTAATGATCAACTCCTTAAATACAGTCTGTAGCAGAGTATTCCACAGATTCACTACTCTCTGGCTAAAAAAAACCCTCCTTACATCTGGTCGCCCCTCAATTTTGAGGCTGTGCCCTCCAATTCTGGATACATCCACCACAGGACACCTCCTCTCCACATCCACCCGATCTGATCTAGTCCTTACAACATTTGATAGGTTTCAATGAGATCCCCACACATTCTTCTAAATTCCAGTGAGTACAGGCCCAAAGCTGCCAAATGCTCCTCATATGTTAACTCTTTGTTCCTGGAACCATCCTTGACAACACATCCCTTCTGAGAAACGGGGCCCAAAACTGTTGACAATACTCCAAGTGCAGCCTGACTGGTGTCTTATAAAGTCTCAGCATCATCTCCTTGCTTTTATATTCTATTCCTCTTGAAATAAATGTCAACATTGCATTTACCTTCTTTACTACAGACTCCACCTATAAATTAATCTTGTGGGAATCTTGCATGAAGATTCCTAAGTCCCTTTGCACCTCTTATGTTTGAACCTTCTTCCCATTCAGATAATAGTCTGCCCTATTGTTCCTTTCACCAAAATGCAATATCATGCATTGCCCAACACTGTATTCCATCTGCCGCTTTTTTGCCCAGTTTAAAAAATTTGTCTAAGTCCTGCTGCGATCACATTGCTTCCTCAGCACTACCTACTCCTTCTCTTTCCCTTTCACCCAGCGTCCACTCTCCTCTCATATCAGATTCCTTCTTCTCCAGCCCTTTATCTTTTCCACCCATCACTTTCCAGCCTTTTAGTTCATCCAACTTCCCCCATCCACTTGGCTTCACCTAGCACTGTCTAGCCTGCACTCCTCTCTCCTTTCCCCGTCTTCTTATTCTGGCATCCTTCTCCTTCCTCTCCAGTCTGAAGAAAGGTTTTGGCCCAAAATGTTGACTATTTATTCATTTCCACAAATGCTGTCTAACCTGATGAGTTTCTCCAACATTCTGTGTGGATATCAGATTATTGACTTCAGGAGAGGGGTTGATGTCTACATCAACAGTGTTGATGTCAAGAGCTTCAAGATCCTACATGTGAATATCACCAGTAGCCTTTCTGGGTCCAACCATGCAGATGCCACAGTCAAAAATTCTTGTCAACACCCCTACTTCCTCAGGCAGCTTGGCATGTTGCTGTCGACACTTACCGACTTCTAATTGATGAACCATAGAAAACATCCTGTCCAGATTCATCACCACTTGGTACGGTAACTGCAAGAAACCGCAGAGAGTTGTAGACACAGCTCAGCACATCATGGAAACCAGCCTCCCCTCCACAGACTCTGTCTACACCTCTCACTGCCTCAGTAAAGTAGGAAACATAATGAAAAATCCCACCCACCCTGGACATTGCAATGATCTGATCTTACTGCACATCAGTACATGTGACAATAATAAACCAATTTTCTGATGAAAGTTTGATCCTGTGAATGCAGAACCATACAGCCATAGAGCACTACAGCTCAGCCTGTTCATCCATGCCAAATTGTTGTTCTGCCTAGCTCCATCGACCTCCATATCCCTCCCATCAATTTACCATCCAAATGATTAGTCAGGGCATCAAAGGTTACAGGGACAAGCAGGAGAATGGGTTTGAGAGGGATAATAACTCAGCCATGATGGAATGGTGGAGAAGACTCGGTAGGTTGGATGGCCTAGTTCTGCCCTAATTTGGGTCATGAACAATGGAGGCCCGGGTCCTGTTCTGGAGGTGGATTTGGGCCCTGGAGAATGGAGGCCTGGTGTCATAGAAACATAGAAAAACTACAGCACAATACAGACCCTTCCACCCATAATGCTGTGCTGAACATGTACTTACTTTAGAAATTACCCAGGGTTACCCATAGCCCTCTATTTTTCTAAGATCCATGTACCTATCCAGGAGTCTCTTAAAAGACCCTATTGTATAGCAAAAATCTTATCTAATAGATTATCTAAATGCTTACCAAAATTAGTACATATGGATCAAACAGGATTTATTAAAAATAGACAATCAGCAGATAATGTAACTCGCTTATTTAGTATAATTCATTTAGCGCAGAAGAGGGAGGAAATGAGCGTGGCAGTTGCTTTAGATGCAGAAAAAGCATTTGATAGATTGGAATGGGATTTTTTATTTAAGGTATTGGAAAAATATGGATTAGGAGTATCTTTTATAAAATGGATTAAAACCTTAAATACTAATCCCAAAGCTAAAGTAGTGACAAATGGTCAAATTTCAACACCATTTCAGTTAACAAGGTCAACTAGGCAAGGTTGTCCATTATCACCTGCTTTATTTGTGTTGGCGATAGAGCCATTAGCTGAATTGATTAGAATGGACCCAGATATTAAGGGTTTCAGAGTTAATCAGGAAGAATACAAGATTAACTTATTTGCTGATGATGTTCTGCTTTATCTAACAAACCCATTGCACTCGTTGCGTAAATTATCCTATAGATTAGAAGAATATGGGAAAATATCAGGTTATAAAATAAATTGGGATAAAAGTGAAATTTTACCTCTTACTAAAGGAGATTATAATCAATGTCGATTAATAACCCAATTTAGATGGCTGGCAAATGGTATAAAATATTTAGGTATAAGAGTTGATAATGACATAAAGAACTTATACAAATTAAATTATTTACCACTATTGAAAAAAATTCAAGAAGATCTTGATAAATGGATGGTATTACCAATAACATTAGTAGGTAGAGTAAATACCATAAAAATGAATATATTCCCTAGATTACAATACTTATTTCAATCACTACCAATACAATTACCCCAGAAGTTTTTTCAAGAGCTGAATAAATATGTGAGGAAGTTTCTTTGGAAAGGTAAGATGTCAAGAATATCGTTGGAAAAATTGACATGGAAATTTGAGCTCGGAGGGTTACAACTTCCAAATTTTAAGAATTATTATAAAGCAAACCAACTTAGATTTATTGCATCTTTTTTTGAGAAAGATAAACCGACATGGATCAGAATAGAACTAGATAAAATAGGAGAAAACACACCAGAAGACTTTATATATAAATGGGAATCTAAATGGATACGGGAAAAGAAAGAATCTCCTATATTAAAACATTTGATTGATTTATGGAATAAGATAAATGTTGACGATGAGACAAAGAAATCCTTATTAGCAAAGAGATCTTTAATTCAAAATAGACTTATTCCTTTTACAATGGATAATCAACTTTTATATAATTGGTTTCAAAAAGGGATTAGATATATAGGAGATTGTTTTGAAGGAGGTATATTAATGTCATTCGATCAATTAAAGAATAAATATAAAGTATCAAACAACACTCTTTTTTGTTACTTTCAACTAAGGGCTTATTTAAGAGAAAAGTTAGGTCAAACAATGTTATTACCGAAACCCAATGAAATAGAAACTTTAATTCAAAAAGGAAAGACTAAAAAATTTATCTCTTGTATGTATAATTTGATTCAAAAACAGGCAATTAAACAAGGAGTCCATAAGTCAAGACAAAAATGGGAAAGTGATTTGAATATTAAAATTGAAGAAAAAAATTGGTCAAGACTATGTCTTGAGAGTATGACAAATACAATAAACGTCCGATTAAGATTAGTGCAATACAATTTTTTACATCAACTATATATTACACCACAAAAAATAAATAAATTGAACCCAAATTTATCTGATCAGTGTTTCAGATGTAACCAAGAAATTGGTACTTTTTTACATTCTACTTGGTCTTGTTCTAAAATTCAACCTTTTTGGACAAATTTAAGAGTTTTATTGGAACAAATTATTGGAATACAACTTCCACATAATCCAATATTACTTTTACTAGGTGATATTGAAGGGACAAAACCGATATCCAAATTGAATAAATATCAGAAAGAATTTATAAAAATTGCATTGGCAGTAGCCAAAAAAGCTATTGCAGTTACTTGGAAATCAGATACATATTTAAGTATAGATTGTTGGAAGAAAGAAATTTATGGCTGTATTCCACTTGAAAAAATTACTTATAATTTAAGAGATAAATATGAAACATTTTTGAAAATTTGGCGCCCTTATTTACAAAAGACAGGATTAAATATATAGGCACTCCGAAGATGAAATAATTGGTTATTTGGGGAAAGAAATAAATATATATACTAAAGTTATTACGAACTCCGTGGAGCATGTGGGGATCTTCTAATATCCAGGCATTCCTTTTTTTTTCTTTCTTTCTTTTTTCTTTCTATAGGGATGTTAGGGGGGAGGGGTTAAGGGGAGGGGGGATGGGTAACACATATTTTCTTTTTCTCACACTTTTATTCTGTAACTATTTGAAAACACAATAAAAAAAAAGTTTTTAAAAAAAGACCCTATTGTATCTGCCACCATCGCCGGCAGCCCTATTCCATATAACCATTACAGCACGGAACCAGGCCATCTCGGCCCTTCTAGTCCATGCCGAACGCTTACTCTCACCTAATCCCACTGACCTGCACTCAGCCCATAACCCTCCATTCCTTTCCTGTACATATACCTATCCAATTTTACTTTAAATGACAATACCGAACCTGCCTCTACCACTTCTACTGGAAGTTCGTTCCACACAGCTACCACTCTCTGAGTAAAGAAATTCCCCCTTGAGTTACCCTTAAACTTTTGCCCCCTAACTCTCAACTCATGTCCTCTTGTTTGAATCTCCCCTACTCTCAATGGAAAAAGACTATCCACGTCAACTCTATCTATGCCCCTCATTATTTTAAATACCTCTATCAAGTCCCCCCTCAACCTTCTACGCTCCAAAATTAAAGACCTAACTTGTTCAGCCTTTCCCTGTAACTTAGGTGCTGAAACCCAGGTAACATTCTACTAAATCTTCTCTGTACTCTCTCTATTTTGTTGATATCTTTCCTATAATTCGGTGACTAGAACTGTACACAATACTCCAAATTCGGCCTTACCAATACCTTGTACAATTTTAACATTACATCCCAACTCCTATACTCAATGCTGATTTATAGAGGCCAGCATACCAAAAGCTTTCTTCACCACCCTATCCACATGAGATTCCACCTTCAGGGAACTATGCACCATTATTCCTAGATCACTCTGTTCTACTGCATTCTTCAATGCCCTACCATTTACCATGTATGTCCTATCTGGATTATTCCTACCAAAATGTAGCACCTCACACTTATCAGCATTAAACTCCATCTGCCATCGTTCAGCCCACTCTTCTAACTGGCCTAAATCTCTCTGCAAACTTTGAAAACCTACTTCATTATTCACAATGCCACCTACCTTAGTATCATCTGCATACTTACTAATCCAATTTACCACCCCATCATCCAGATCATTAATGTATATAACTAACAACATTGGACCCAGTACAGATCCCTGAGGCACACCACATAGTTCCTGTCCTGTTCTGAAGATGGATTTGGGCCCTGGAGAATGGAGGCCCGGAGTTCAGTTCTTAAATTGGATTTGGGCCCCGGAGAATCGAGGCCTGGGATCCTGTTCTGGAAATGAATTCAATCCCTGGACAATGGAGGCCCCGAAATCTGTTCTGAACTTGGATTCAGGCCTGAAGTCTTGATTTGAAGCTGGATACTGGCCAAATGTGTGGGAGTGTGGCAGGGGGAAGGGCTTCTTTTACTCTCTATATAGCCAAAAGATTCTGCAGGTGCTGGAAATCCAGAGCAACACACACAAAATGCTGGTGGAACTCTGAATTGGGCAGCATCTATGGAAATGAACAGCTGATGTTTCGGGCCAAGTTTTGCTGCCGTTGTTTTTGTTGCTTGCTGTTTTCTGTCTTGTCCTGCTGAATATTGTGAGCATGCTCTGTTGGCATGAGAACGTGTGGTGGCATTTGTGGCTTGTACCCAGCATATCTTTAAGCTGGTTGGGTTGTTGACACAAACGATGTGTTTCACTCAATGCTTAAATGTATGTCTGAATCTGAATCACAATCTGATCCTCTGCCTTCGTCAACAACGTCAGAGGATTGCAAAACAGCTGATTCCACAAGCTGCAAACTTATGCTCCTGCTGCTTATATATCTATCTATTTATTGATTTCTTATTTGCACAATTTTTTTCTTTTTTGTCAGTCTTTATTCACTTATGCATAGTTTTTTAAAGTTTAAAGTTCAAAGCACATTTAATATCAAAGTGTGTACACATCATACAACTGTGAGCTTCACCACCTCACGGGCAGCCACAAAACACAAAGCCTGAAAGAACCCATTAAGAAAGAAGACTGTGAAATACGCAAAATGCAGAAAGGAAAAACATCACGCAAACAAGCAAATAGCGTTCTGAACTGAAGTTCACAAGAAGAGCTAAAACCCACAGTTCAGCACGGCGCGAGTAAATGTCGTGGAACAGCGAGCTCCTCACCTTGGGCCCCGACACCCTGACCTCTTCAATCTGGCCCGGCGCCTAAGAGCTATAGTATTTCTTTATTTTCCTGCGAATGCCTGCAAGAAAGTGAATTGTAAATAGTGACATATACTGTATGTACTTTGATAATAAATTTACTTTGAACTTTGAAAAGAAAATGGCATAGATGCACCTTTTGGAGAGGAAGAGTTCACAAACAGATGTTAGGTGGCTCCCAGCCATTCTGCCCTGTACTGAGCTGGTCTGTGCCACTGCCAAAACAACAGGGCACCATCGCCGACGGGGTGTGGTTCTGCGAAGGTGAGTTATGTTAGCTGCTGGAGAGTGGGGCAGCAGCAGGCTCAAAGGGATGTAGCATTCATGTACAGTCTGCAGAGGGAGATACTCCCCTAGAAAATCTCACTCACAGATTTCTACAGATGTACTGTGGAAAACATTTTAACTGGTTGCATCACTGTCTGCTATGAGGGGGACACTGCACAGGATTGGAAAATGCTGCAGAAAGTTGTAAACTCAGCTCCATCATGGACACCAGCCAGGATTACTCTCGTGAACCTCCTCTGGACCCTCTCCAATGCCAGGGCATCGTTTCTTAGATAAGGGACCCAAAACTGCACAGAACTTCTGTTGGTAATAGGGTGAGTTGAAAAACATGGATTGGACAGCTAAGCTCCTTTCTCTGTGTACTGTTGCAACGGAAAGCTGTGTGATTAATTTCTCCCCCTCTGACCTCCATTTGACCCCCCCAATGCAAATCCCTGACATTGACCATCCCCACCAATCTCCCTCCAAGTGATCTACAAATGTCCAGTAGAGGGCACCCTAACAAGCTGTATCACTGCAGGGAATGGAAACTGCCCTGCGGTGGGCAGACAGGACATCTCTACAATGGGCAGTCCAAACTGCCCAACACACCCCCGGCACCAGCCTACCCACCATCAAGGACACATAAACAGAAAGGTGCTGGGAAAGCGACAGTAACATCATGAAGGATCCCACCCACCCTGTTCATGAACAGTTTGTCCCACTCCCATCAGGGAGGAGGCTACGTAGCATCCACACCAGGACCACCAGACTCAAAAACAGTTACTTTCCCCAAGTAGTGAGGCTGATCAACATCTTCACCCACTAACTCCACCACTACTTTATTATTTCCCATCAGTCACCTTGTGTACAGGCTAGCATCACTTTATGGACTTACAAATTGTCTATGTACGTAAGCTATCTTATGTATTTATATTTATTGTGTTTTTTATTATTGTTTTTAGATTTGGCACATTCAATCGCAACAGCTTCTATGGGGTCAACCAAAGGTGTTATAATCCTTTTTAAACATACTTTTTATGACTGCAAGACCCTGCTGGACATTAAGAACTGAAAGTACTGCAGGTTTACCCCATCAGCGAGTTGCCGATTGGCAGAGAAACTGCAGGAGCTGAACTTGGTGCAGATCGTGCTGCAGATGTGCTGGAGGAGTTGGTGCGCAAAGATTGTGTGCTGTTTAACAGAAAGTGATCATCTTAGTCACTTTTCTTGGGATCGCAAGACCCTGTTGGAGATTGTTAATGAGGAATGCTGCAAGTCCTATTCACTGATTTATTGGTGGACAGTGGGGGAGCTCCATTGCCTCGGTCATAGTAAGAACTAGGCCTCAGACCAGGGTGTCGCCTGTTTACAGCTGCCCAGGAGCGAAGCATTGCCATTGGTTGGCTTGAACTTGAATTGTGTTCTTTATCTTATTGTGTTTTGTTTTGTGCTGCATTGGACACAGAGTAACAATTATTTTATTTGACTTTCATTTCTGTACAGGAAATTATATTAAACTATCTTGAATCTTGACTCTGGAGTGTTGTCCACAGCAGACGCCTTGATTTTGTACCTCTTGGCCCTGAGACTCTCCATCCGCAGTGTCTCTCTCCATACCCACTTCCTCCCCCAGGACTCCCCTTCACCGTCTCCAATATTCATGATCCACCGGGAAACCATCCCCTCCCCCAGCCTTCTGGCAGAACATTGGGTTCATTGGGGTGTATGGGGGTGTCTAGGGAGGGGCAGGTTGTGTCCATTTTGGGGCAGCTTTGGGCCCCATTGGACACTCTGCTCTCACCTGTGGCTCTAAGTAGCTGTTTGCATGTGACAGTGGCCACACCCCGGTACACCGCTTCGACAGGCGGGCTGAGGGTAGCTGGCAGCCTCATACCCCAGTGAGATAGGGACATGCCTGACCTAGCATGCGAAGGCAGACTGGGAGAAGGAGACCTACAGAACATCCAAGGGCAGGAAGGTAGATCTGCAACATGTGGAGAGCGAAGGGCATGACCAGGCACAGAAGACATCATGGTCATCCACTGTAACCAAGGAAAACCCTAGTTCATGATGACTACTCATACCACTGGACCAGGACTTCCAACGTTCAGAGAACAGAACTGTCCAAACGCAACGGTTTTTAAAAACTCTCCCGTACAGTTTTCCTGTCACCATCAGATACAACAGATAATCAACAGTAGGTTGCTAGGCAGTGTGGAGGAGCAGTTGGATCTCGGGGTCCACATCCGTAGATCCTCAAAGTTGCTGTGCACGTTGATAGAGCAGTTGAGAAGGTGTGTGGAGAGTTGGCATTCATTAGTCTGGGGCTGTGTTACAGAGCCGGGAGGAAAATGTTGCAGCTCCGTAAAACAGGTCAAACCACGCTTGGAATATTGTGTTCAGTTCTGGTTGCCTCATTATAGGAAGGACGTGAAAGCTTTAGAGAGGGTGCAGAAAAGTTTTACCATGATTAGAGAGCATGTCTTATGAGGAGAGGTTGATTGAGCTTGGGCTTTCCTCTTTGGAGCGAAGGAGGATGAGAGGTGACTTGAAAGAGTTGTACAAGATGATGAGAGGCATAGATCAAGTGGACAGACAGTGCCTTTTTCCCCCGATGGAAATGATCAGAGGAAAGTGATTGTCGTCTTTGTTGTGCAATTTCCCAGTGATTCCATTGTGACTCTTTGTATTTACTGGGATTGCCCGTAAGAAAAGGCATCCCAGGGCTGTATGTACTTTGATAATAAGTTTACTTGGTCACAGTATAGGAGGAATGGCAGAGGTAATTGTTTTACACAGATTGGTTGGTGCATGGAACACCTTGCCAGAGCTGGTGGTAGAGGCAGATGCCTTAAAGGCATTTCAGAGATTCTTAGATAGGCACATGGATAAAAGGAAGCTGGAGGGCTCTGTGGGAGGGAAGGAGTAGATTGAAAGGTTGCCACAGTATCGTGGGCTGAGGGGCCTGTACTTTGCTGTGGTGTTCTATGAGATGGCAGTGGTAAGATACAGCAGCCACCGAGTCCAATCAAATGTATATTTTTTCATCCTGTTTTATGATCACAAGTTACTGCTGGATACTAAGAACATCAAGTACTGCAAGACTACCTCATCATCTAGTTGCCTGATAGCGATTACGTACCGGAGTTGTGTTGTCACTTGGTCTTCTAGCATACCATCGCACCAAGACAGTGTGCGGCTAATGAAAAGCTGAGGGTGATTGTCTGGGATACTGGTTCCTGTAAGCTGTGTGGGTGTGCACATAGTATATGTTGCCACGCAGCTGGAATTTTATGTAATGTTGATACAATTTTGAAATTATGCCAATATAGTTTAAAATTCTATGCTAATTTAATGGTGGCAGTATCTTGGCAATGACATTTGGAGTGACAAAGTGAAAGATCTGCTTGCCTCTATAAATTCTGACGTTAATACTGTGCTGATTATTCAGTTCATTCGGTGTGTGTGTAATCATTTGGATGATAGATCTCCTCTTGATCAGTAAAGAGATTAGCAAGCTTTTGATACTGTTGTTATTGCCTGTGCAACCAATTTTGAATTTGGAAAAGAGAACATTGTATAACTTAGCTAAGTTATACAATGGAACTACGATGAAAGCTTTGATTTGAAAGTATCACAGCAATACTGTGATTTCAAATTTGTCATTTCTGAGAAAGTTAACTGATATGGTGAACTACATGTTCAGAAACAAAGAATTTGAAGAACTGTCAATTCTTGTTGACATCATCAAACTTCTAGTGCTGACTACAAATGTGGATTCAATTTTATGAATTCAAGCAAATGTAAATCCAGAAACAGACTAGAAATGGAACATTTGGATGACCTAATGATGATTAAGGGGTACCTTTAATCTGGGTGTGAAATTAATCTGGACTGTGTGTATAGACAACAGATTTGTAATAAAGACAGATGAGAAAAGGGTTACAAAACATGTAAAATTTTCTTTGGTGCACTGTATTTCATTATACCTTTCAATTGATAAATAAAAGCAAAAGTATGTGATTTTTCAATTTTTATTCAAAATATTCATAGTATACATATTGCAAAAAACATTTTAAGTGTTGTGTAGTTTTCAGGCCATGTACAGACAAGGCCCACATAGCTCAGACTCACCTGTTGTGGTGAGATACATGGGCCTTGAAGGAGATGCCAGAAATCCATACAGGGTTGGGGGCTAGCTCCTGCCTTCAGTGCTGCTCTCCTGTGCTTGCTCAGTGCTGCTTTCCTGTGCCTGCTCGGTGCTGCTCTCCTGTGCCTGCTCGGTGCTGCTCTCCTGTGCCTGCTCGGTGCTGCTCTCCTGTGCCTGCTCAGTGCAGTTCTCCTGTGCCTGCTCGGTGCAGTTCTCCTGTGCTTGCTCGGTGCATTGCTCCTGTGCCTGCTCAGTGCAGTTCTCCTGTGCCTGCTCAGTGCTGCTCTCCTGTGCCTGCTCAGTGCTGCTCTCCTGTGCTTGCTCAGTGCTGCCCTCATGTGCCTGCTCGGGGCTGCTCTCCTGTGCTTGCTCGGTAAAAGAAAAAGCTTATCATGTCACAATCTACAGTCATGCCACTCAGGAACTTGGGCTCTTTTTCTCTTTGTGACTTTAAGTTTTTTTGAAATTGCAACTATATGTGCTATGTGTAGTGTACTCTGTGCTGTTGGTATTGTGTTTTGCACCTTGGCCCCTGAGGCTGAGTGGAAAACAAACTGGTGTTGAGTGCAGTCTGTTTGTGTTTGACCTGTCTCCCTCTCTTCTTGTTACCACCATCAGGTGGAATGTGCGGGAGTCTCAGGACCCATGCTGCCAGGTTCAGGAGCAGTTGCTGGACCTGCTTCCCTCGACTCAGTACTGGACTGATTCCTCAGCTGTGGTCTGCAGCTATAGACACTCGCCTCAGCACTGAACGGGCTCCAGAGCTGAGACTTCACTCTTGGGGACTCTGTAGTCCATGTTCTATGTGTTATTGTCTACTTCTGTTTTAACTACTCGTGTAATTTGTCCTCATTTGCAAATCAGGAGTTTGTCGGTCTTTCTGGTGTGGTGTGGATTCTATTGTAATTCCTTGTTTTATGGCTGCCTGTAAGGTTGTATGTGCTATACATACTTTGATAATAAATTTGAACTCCGGCTTTGATTTTGTTGTGTCTGGTGAACAGGTGTCTGCCCTGCAGAAACAAGTGACCCTTTTCCCAACAAACGCTGCTTGACGAGTTGAAGTGAGTTTGTGTTTCAGGCTCCAGAACTGTTGTTTTTGCTTGTTGAGAAGCTGGCAAAACCTAAATGACTCAGTATTACGTGAAGGAATGTGTAACTGCAGTCATCTGGGAGGCTTGTAAACTCAGCCAGCAGTAACCTCCCCAGCAGCGAGGACACTTTCAAAAGAGGGTGGCATCCGTCATTATTAACTCCCACCACCCAGGACATGCCTTCTTCCCATTGCTACCATCAGTGAGGAGGCACAGGAGCCTGAAGACACACACTCAATGTTTCAGGAACATCACTTTCCCCTCTGCCATCGGATTTCAGAAAGGACAATGAAACCATGGACACACCTCACTGTTTGCACTTCTTATTTATATATTTTTTATATAATTTATATTGTAAACACTTTGAAGATTTTTATGTATAGCAATGTACTGCTGCTGCATAACAGCAAATTTCACAGCATACGTCGGTGGTAATAAACTTAATTCTGATGCTGTGCAATGTGACTTCAGTCACAGGCAAGGATAGCTGGCTCTCGACTGCAATCTGAGGAGACACAATTAAACATTTTGTTTTGTCAGGTCACTGCGGTGGTTCAGTGAAGTAGGGTTAGCACCACTTTCACAGACTGTTACAGGAGCCTCTCATGGATGCAGAACACACTCTACAAACTCCCCAATTCCTCTGCTTTATAAAGAGGCTGAGGAGAGCTGGACTTTGTACATCTGTACTCATATCAACCCACAGATGTACAGTAGGGAGCATCCTAACATGCTATATCACTGCAGGGCATGGAAATTACACTTTGACAGACAGGAAAACTCTACAATGGGTAGTCAGAACTGCCCAAAGCATCACCAGCACCAGCCTACCCATCATCAAGGACATATATTTAGAAAGGTGCTGGAAAATGGCCAGTTATATCATGAAGGATCCCACACAAGTTCCCTATATGCACATCTATGTACATCATGTTACAAATGTGCAGTAGGGAGCATCCTAACATGCTATATCACAGCAGGGTATGGAAACTACACTGTGATGGACAGGAAAACTCTACAATGGGTAGTCAGAACTGCCCAAAGCATCACCAGCACCAGCCTACCCACCATCAAGGACATTTATACAGAAATGTGCCAGAAAAGGGCCAGTAACATCATGAAGGATCTCACCCCCCTGTTCATGAACTGTTTGTCCCACTCCCATCAGGAGGAGGCTTCATAGCATCCACATCAAGACCACCAGACTCAAAAACAGTTACTTTCCCCAAACAGTAAGGCTGATCAACAGCTCCACCCTCTAACCCACCCCTCTATAACCCCAATCACCACTACTGTATCATTTCCTGTCAGTTCCCTTATGTACAGACACTCCTGTGCCTAGTGTTAATTTATGGATATACAATCAATCTATGTATATAAGCTATCTCATGTATTTATATTTATTGTATTTTCTTATTATTCTGTTCTTATTGTGTTTTTTTTTTGTGCTGCATCAGATCCAGAATCTTGAAATACTCCTCTGACTAGTTCTAATCTGAAGAGAATAGGGCTGTGACAGCCTGGTCCTCTGCCAATGGCAGTAGGCGGGCAGGTGGGGTTGCACCCTACAGAATTGCATTAGCTGATCTGCAAACAATTCATTTACAATTTTTACAGTCACCCCACTGAGTCTTTGGCATCATTTTTCTGGATTTACGTGGCATTTTTTATTCAGTGTAACAGAACAGGAGCCAATGTTTTCCCAAAGGCATTTCGTACAATAGCACATTAAACTTTGTTCAGACTGTGATGCTCTGCTTGTTCTCAGGAGTTATCGGAGTTTATCTTTTTGCAATCTTCCAGGTAGTTAGAACGTGTCCCAGCAGTTCCAAGAATTTCACATCCTCTAAGAAATCGCAGATTAGAAGCATTTACACTAAGCTTCATGTAATGAATACAAATGAAAAGTGGTGTGCATTTGCAGAACAAATATTACCTGGGATTGCCTTAGTGTAAAAGGCTCAAAGAGGGTGAAAGTTTTTATGTGTGTCCAGGACAGCTTTCTGAATGGTTTTACAGTGTGTGCTCACCTAACTTCCCCTTCCTAAAGCCCACACCACTTCCAAGGATTTGCTGACATTGAGTGCAAGAGTGTTGATATCATCTTCATTTCTTATTCCCAAGATAATTTTGGATTAATTTCACCAACTTTTCTGGATCTCATGGGGCCTAACCTTTTGCACTATGTGGGAAACACTGGAAAGGAAGAGGACAGCAGCAGTGATAGGGGATTCTATAGTTAAGGGGACAGACAGGCGATTCTTTGAACGCAAAAAAGAAACATGGATGGTAGTTTGTCCCCCAGGTGCCAACGTCCGGAATGTTTCTGAATGAGTCCACGATATCCTAAAGTGGGAAGGTGAACAGCCAGAGGTTGTGGTACATATTGGTAACAATAACATAGGTAGGAAAGGGAAGAGATCCTGAAAACAGACTACAGGGAGTTAGGGAGGAAACTGATAAGCAGAACCTCGGGGGTAGTAATCTTGGGATTACTGCCTGTGCCACACGACGGTAAGTACAGGAATAGAGTGAGGTGGTGGATAAAAGCATGGCTGAAGGATTGGAGCGGAGGCAGGGATACAGATTTCTGGAACATTGAGACTCAGGAAGGGGGCAATTGTGGATAGTGTGGAGGGCTGTCAGAGGGTACAGTGGGACATTGATAGGATGCAAAACTGGGCTGAGAAGTGGCAGATGAAGTTCAACCCAGATAAGTGTGAGGTGGTTCATTTTGGTAGGTCAAATATGATGGCAGAATATACTATTAATGGTAAGACTCTTGATAGTGTGGAGGCATTGATCATGTGGATAGTCAGAGGCTTTTTCCCAGGGCTAAAATGGCTAGCACGAGAGGGCACAAGTTTAAGGTGCTTGGAAGTAGGTACAGAGGAGATGTCAGAGGTAAGTTTTTATGCAGAGAGTGGTGAGTGCATGGAATGGGCTGCCAGCGAAGGTTATGAGGGCAGATATGATAGGCTCTTTTAAGAGACTCCTGGATAGGTACATTTGAGTCTGTGGCCTCTGTCGGTCGTGGTCGACCATGGGTACTGCACCTCTGGTAGTCACTGAAGCGAAGCTGGAGTGGCTTCTCCAGGGCGCAAGCCAGGGCAGAGTTGATATGGAGATCCGTCTGTTGCCCACTCATGTTGCTCCATGCTGATGACAAGTCCAAAGGAATGACGAAAGTCGATACAGTTTGGTGCCAGCAGCATCGCAGGAGTTGCCGTGCCAGTGCTGGGTACAGCAGTCAGCCACCTTCAGGACTCCGACTTTGGATTTCTCCTCGGGGTTTACTCCCAAAGCCTATCCCGTGAGCGGGTACAGCCACAAGGCAGCGGAGGTTTGAAATTGGAGTTTTCCCTCTCCTAGATGAGCTACCATCCGTGGTTAACGAGCCCCATTTGCCCGGAGCAACTGGTTTTAAGGTGCCAGTGGCCCACCTTTGCCCCTTCTCCTGTCAGTGAGAACAGCTCCGCCAGACATAAGGACTATGCCACACGTGAAGGCCAGGAGTTGGACTTGGTTGTCAGAGGCTGTTTGAGACACACGCCATGAAGTGCATTTGTTTAGCAGTGGGAGCTTGTCCCCACTACCACCCTCCGGCTATGACTACCTTTGGAGTCGGACAGGTACATGGAGCTCAGAAAAATAGAGGACTATGGGTAACCCTAGGCAATTTCTAAGGTAAGGACATGTTGGGCACAGCTTTGTGGGCTGAAGGGCCTATATTGTGCTGTAGGTTTTCTATGTTCTATGTTTTTATAACTCGACTGGGTGTTTTTTATAGACCCCCCCCAATAGTAACAGAGGAGCAGAAAGGGAGCCAGATTCTGGAAAGGTGCAATAATAATAGGGTCATTGTGATGAGAGATTTTAACTTTCATGATATTGAATGCCATCTCCTTAGATGGGGTGTGGAGTTTGTTAGGTGTGTTCAGGAAGGTTTCCTGACACAATATGTAGATAAGCCAACTAGAGGAGCGGCTGTACTTGCTCTGGAAATGAACCTGGTCAGGTTTTGGATCTCTTGGTGGAAGAGCATTTTATAGATAGTGATCACAACTCTGTCTCCTTTACCATGGCGCTGGAGAGATAGATAGATAGATAGATAGATACTTTATTCATCCCCATGGGGAAATTCAACATTTTTTCCAGTGTCCCATACACTTATTGTAGCAAAACTAATTACATACAATACTTAACTCAGTATAAATATGATATGCATCTAAAATCACCCTCTCAAAAAAACATTAATAAATAGCTTTTAAAAAGTTCTTAAATAGTTTACTAAAATACATTGAATGGTAACTTAAGCTCAGTCCTAACCCCGGCACTTTAACATATCTTACCCCCGGCGGTTGAATTGTAAAGCCGAATGGCACTGGGGAGTAATGATCTCTTCATCCTGTCTGAGGAGCATTGCATCGATAGCAACCTGCCGCTGAAGCTGCTTCTCTGTCTCTGGATGGTGCTATGCAGAGGATGTTCAGGGTTTTCCATGATTGACCGTAGCCTACTCAGCGCCCTTCGCTCTGCTGCCGATGTCATACTCTCCAGTTCTGTGCCCATGACAGAGCCCGCCTTCCTTACCAGCTTATTAAGACGAAGACAATTTGAGAACATATTTAATTGGGGTAGGGGGAAATATGATGCTATTAGGCAGGAACTTGGGAACATAAATTGGGAACAGATGTTTTCAGCGAAGAAATGTGGCAAATGTTCAGGAAATAGAGTTCTAGAAAATTACAAGGGTGCCAGGAAGGAGCTTTAAGAATGAAATTAGGAGAGCTAGAGGGGCCATAGGAAGGCCTTGGTGAGCTGGATTAAGGAAAACTCCAAGGCATTCTATAAGTATGTGAAGAGTAAGTGGTTGAACCGTGTGAGAATAGGACCAATCAGGTGTGACAGTGGAAACGTGGATATGGAGTTGGAGGAGGTAGTGGAGGTATGTAATTAATACTTTGCTTCAGTATTCACCAGGGAAAAGGACCTTGGCAATTGTGGGAATGACTTACAGCGGACTGAAACGTTTGAACATGGCAGATGGAATTTAATGCAGACAAGTGTGAGGTGTTGCACTTCAGGATACTGTATGTTTCACACAGTGAACAGTAGGGCACTGAAGAGTACGGTAGGATAAAAGGATGTGGGAATGTAGGTCCATAAATCATTGAAAGTGGCATCACAGGTAGCCAGGTTCATAAAACAAGCTTTTGATACATTAGCCTTCACAGATCAAAGTATTGAGTACAGGAGAAGGGATGTTATGGTCCAGGTCATAGATTCATAGAACACTACACCAGACCCTTTGGCCCATCTAGTTCATGCCAAACTATTAAACTGCCCAGTCCTATTGACCTGCGCATGGACTATAACCTCTGCCATCCATTGTGACACTTACGTACTTTGATTTTGTTCAAGGGAAGACTGTAAGTGCCAGCCTTGGAGCTGAGGACTACATGTTGCATTTTAACCCCCTGAAGTGAAGGTTTAATGATGGAGTACAGATGTTTTGCTGCCCTTGCACTGAGGGTTTAATCAGTTTCTAACAAAGCATCAGCCGCTGCACACTGGGAGCCAGGAGGCGTCGATGTGTGATTACTCAGAACTCACTGTGTTCCCAGATGTGATACTCAGGCCTATGAATCTGCTACTGAGGTTAGCTGAACTTTGCACTATATAATAATCACACTGTTGTTGTATATTCAGAACTGGTTCCCGAGAAAGCACATGGGCGTGTGTGGGAACTGCTAAAACACCTACATCTGTGGCAGACGACCGTTCACCAAAGATCATCATCTAACTCAGTTTAACCCACAAAGTGCTGTTGTAAACACTAATGACCAGATATTCAATCTACCCTTCAACTTCAATCATCATTCAACCATGTAGATATATATAGTTAAATGAAGCAGGGGCCAGGGTGCAGAACACAGTCACACACAGCACAAAGAGTAACGATAGCACGTACAGTGATAAAAATAAAATGAGCACTGCTTCCTGAGTAGCATGGTCTGTAGATTCGGGATGCTGTCCTTGAGCCACGTTCCCACAAGGATAAACCTGCAGCAGTTCCACATCACATTCTCAAGCAGCCACAGACGAATGGAATCCAGGGAGTGAACCCTGGAGAGCAGCACTAACAGGAGAGCTGGCCTGCAGGGCCAGTCCCAATCCAGCATGGATTCCAGTGCACCTGCCACGCCTCTGTTCTGTTCCACACTAGTCCTGCTCCCATAGGTGCTTGCAATGGGTGATGCGGTGGCATGAGAACCTGGTCCACACAACATCTGAGGCCATTCATCTGCCCCACTGTTGGTCTTGCCAATGAACCAATGAGTCAGACAGAGTATGTCAAATATACGTCACCCAAAGTCCAAACCTACCTCATGCAACGTTTAAATGTACCTCACCCAACATCCAAATATATCTCACGCATTGTCCAAACATACCTCACCCAACATCCAATCGTACCTCACCTAACATCAAAATGTACCTCACCCACCATCCAAACGTACCTCACCCACCATCCAAACGTACCTCACCCAACATCCAAACGTACCTCACCCAACATCCAAATGTACCTCACCCACCATCCAAATGTACCTCACCCACCATCCAAACATACCTCACCCAACATCCAAATGTACCTCACCCACCATCCAAATGTACCTCACCCACCATCCAAACATACCTCACCCAACGTCCAAATGTACCTCACCCACCATCCAAATGTACCTCACCCACCATCCAAACATACCTCACCCACCATCCAAATGTACCTCACCCAACATCCAAACGTACCTCACCCAACATCCAAACATACCTCACCCACCATCCAAACATACCTCACCCACCATCCAAATGTACCTCACCCAACATCCAAACGTACCTCACCCACCATCCAAACATACCTCACCCAACATCCAAATGTACCTCACCCACCATCCAAACATACCGCACCCACCATCCAAATGTACCCCACCCAACTTCCAAATGTCTCTCACCCAACATCCAAACGTACCTCACCCAACATCCAACCAACCCTCATCCAAGATCCAAACGTACCTCACCCAACATCCAAATGTCTCTCACCCAACATGCAAACATACCTCATCCATTGTCTCATCCAACTCTCATCTCAACTCTCATCCAAACATATCTCACCTAATGTACGTATGTACGTCAACCAAAGTCCAAAAGTACCTCAACCATTGTCCAACCACACCACACCCATCATGTAAACATACTACACCCATCGTCCAAACGTACCTCACCCATCGTCCAAACATACCTCACCCAACGTACAAATGTACATCACCCAACATCCAAACGCATCTCACCCATCGTCCAAACAAATCTCACCCATCGTCTAAGCATACCCTATCCATCGTCCAGGCATATCTCACACAAAGTACAAATGTATCTCACCCAATGTACAATCATACCTCACCCAACATCCAAACAAATCTCACCTATCATCCAAACATACCCCATCCATCGTCCCGACATATCTCACCTAAAGTCCAAATGTACCTCACCCAAAGTCGAAACGTACCTCACCCATTGTCCAAACATACCTCACCCTTCATCCAAACATATCTCACCCAACGTCCAAACAAACGTCACCAATCATCCAAAGGTACCTCACCCAAAGTCGAAACGTACCTCACCCATCATCCAAACAAATCTCACCCATCAAACAAACATACCTCATCCACCGTCCAAGCATACTCACCCAACGTCAAAACGTACCTCACGCATCCTCCAAACGTACCTCACCCAACATCCAAACATACCACACCCATCAACCAAATGTACAACACTCAACGTCCAAACACACTTCACCCAAAGTCCAACCATTCTTCACCCACCATCTAAATGTATCTCAGACAACATCCAAACATACCTCACCCATTGTCCAAACGTTTCTCACCAATCGTCCAAATGTACCTCACCCAACATCCAACATACGTCACCCAACATCCAACATACGTCACCCAACATCCAAACATACCACACCTATCAACCAAATGTACAACACCCAACGTCCAAACACACTTCACCCAATGTCCAACCATTCCTCACTCACCATCTAAACGTATCTCAGACAACATCCAAACGTACCTCACCCAACATCCAAACATACCACACCTATCAACCAAATGTACAACACCCAACGTCCAAACACACTTCACCCAATGTCCAACCATTCCTCACTCACCATCTAAACGTATCTCAGACAACATCCAAACGTACCTCACACAACATCCAAACATACCTCACCTATTATCCAAATGTACCTCACCCATTGTCCAAATTTACCTCATACATTGTCCAAAAATACCTCACCCATCATTATCCAAACAAACCTCACCCATCTTCCAAACGTACCTCACCCATCTTCCAACCAAATCTCACCCATCAAACAAACATACCTCATCCACCGTCCAAGCATACTCACCCAACGTCAAAACGTACCTCACGCATCCTCCAAACGTACCTCACCCAACATCCAAACATACCACACCCATCAACCAAATGTACAACACCCAACGTCCAAACACACTTCACCCAATGTCCAACCATTCCTCACTCACCATCTAAACATATCTCAGACAACATCCAAACATACCTCACACAACATCCAAACATACCTCACCTATTATCCAAATGTACCTCACCCATTGTCCAAATTTACCTCATACATTGTCCAAAAATACCTCACCCATCATTGTCCAAACAAACCTCACCCATCATCCAAACATACCTCACTGATTGTCCAAATGTACCTCACCCATTGTCCAAATGCACCTCACCTATCTCTCAAGCATATTTCACCCATTATTCAAACCTACCTTATCCATCGTCCAAACAAATTTCACCCATCATCCAAACATACCCCATCCATCGTCCAGACATATCTCACCTAAAGTCCAAATGTACCTCACCCAAAGTTGAAACGTACCTCACCCATTGTCCAAACATACCTCACCCTTATCCAAATGTACCTCACCCATCGTCCAAACGTACCTAATAGACCAACGAAAGGTACCTGATCCATCGTTTATACTTCAGTTATATAAGGAATAAAAGGGAGGTGAGAATTGATATTGGACCACTGAAAAATGATGCTGGTGAGGTAGTAATGAGGGACAAAGAAATGGCAGATGAACTTAATGGGTACTTTGCATCTGTCTTCACTGTGGAAGACACTAGCAGTGTGCCAGAGGTCTGTGACTGTCAGGGAGCAGGAGTGAGTGCCATTGCTATTACAAAGGAAAAAGTGTTAAGCAAACTGGAAGGTCTTAAGGTGAATGAGTCACCTGGCAAAATTGACTACGTCCCAGAGTCCTGAGACAGGTTACTGAAGAGATAACAAATGTATTGATCGTGATCTTTCAAGAATCACTTGATTGTGGCATGGTTCCAGAGGCTTGGAAGATGTCACTCCACTCTTTAAGAAGGAGGAATGCAAAATAAATAAATCATAGGCCATTTAGCCTAACTTCAGTGTTTGGAAAAGTGTTGGAGTCTATTATTGAGGATGAGGTTTCGGGGTATTTGGAGATCAATGATAAAATATGTCAAAGTCAGCATGGCTTCTGTAAAGGGAAATTTTGCCTGATAAAATCTGTTTCAAGTTCTTTGAGGAAGTATAAGCAAAGGAGTATAAACGATGGACAAAGGAGAGGTGATGGATGTAATTTACTTGGATTTTCAGACAGCCTCAAAATTGAGAGGTGACCTTTTAGAACAGA
Source organism: Hemitrygon akajei (assembly GCF_048418815.1). Taxonomy (NCBI): domain Eukaryota; kingdom Metazoa; phylum Chordata; class Chondrichthyes; order Myliobatiformes; family Dasyatidae; genus Hemitrygon; species Hemitrygon akajei. The sequence goes on along the minus strand of NC_133126.1, from coordinate 205,791,667 downwards.
TGTAAGGAAGAATTGTATTAGCCAGACAATAGCTAATCTGTGGAATGCCCTGCCATAGGCTGTGGTGAACGCCAAGCCTGTATGTATATATGTAAGGCAGAAGTTGATCATTTTCTGATGGTCAGACCATCAAAGGATATGGTGAGAAGGCAGGTGTATGGGATTGAGGATCAGCCATGATGGAATGGCAGAGCAAACTTGATGGGCTGAATGGCCTTTCTGCTCCTATGTCTTATGGTTTTATGGTCCAAACAAACATCCCCCATCATCCAACTGTACCTCACTCATCATCCAAACGTACCTCACTCATCATCCAAACATATCTCACTTATCATCCTAACATACTTCACCCTCTGTCCACACAAACCTCACTTGTCATTCAAACGTACCTCACCCACTGTGCAAATGTTTCTCACCCATCGTCCAACATTCCAATATATCAACAGCCACAAGGCAGTAGGTCCGGTGACTTCCCAGGGGGCACTCTCAAAGTGTGTGCTGAACAGTGGACTGGTGTGCTCAGGACATTTTTAATCTCTCCCTCTCCCTGCATATACTGCCCTCCTGTTTCAAATTGTCCATCTTTGTCCCTGTACCTAAGGAAACCAAGGTAGCAATCTTGAATGATTGGCGCCCTGTCACACTTACCTCAATTACAAGCAAATGCTTTGAGAGGCTGGTTAAAAAGTATATCTGCAGCATGCTACCACCCACACTGGAATGCCTACAATTCGCCTAAAAATGGAACTGGTCTACCGATGCCACCATAGCCACAGCACTACACAACGTCCTCACTCACACACACATTAGAATGCTGTTCTTGGACTAAGTTCAGCATTCAACAGCATAGTTTCCTCCAGACTTGACAGGAATCTCAGAGACCTCCGCCTGCATCCCACCATATGTAGCTGGATCCTAGACTTCCTAACACATCACAGACAGGTGGTAAGGATGGGCTCCCTCACCTCTGCCCCTCTAACCATCAACACAGGTGCCCCCCAGGGTTGTGTTTTGAGTCCCCTTCTCTACTCCCTTTATACCCATGACTGTACTGCCACACAGCTTCAATCTGCTGATCAAATTCACAGATGACACGATTTTGATCGGCCTTATCTCTAGTGGTAATGAGACAGCCTACAGAGGAGAGGTTAACATCCTGGCACAGTATGCCAGGATTACAACCTCTCCCTCAATGGCAAAAAATGAAACAGCTGATTGTGGATTACAGGAGGAATGGAGATAGGCTGGCCCCAATCAACATGAATGGGTCTGCAGTTGAGAGGGTGAATAGTTTCAGTTCCACGGTATTTACGTCACAGATGATCTCACCTGAACTGTATACACCAGTTCTGTGGCAAAGAAAGCACAACAGTGTCTCTTCCACCTCAGGCAACTGAATAAGTTTGGTATAGGCCTCCAAATCCTCAAGACCTTCAACAGGGGCACCATAGAGAGCATCCTGACTGGCTGTATCACCGCCTGGTATGGGAACTGCACCAACCTTGATTGCTGGGCACAGCAGAGAGTGGTATAGACAGCCCAGTGCATGCATCTGTGGATCTGAATTTCTCTCCATTGGGAACATTTATAACAGCAGGTGCAGAAAGAAGGCCTGAAAGATCATCGGGGACACCAGCCACCCCAACCATAAACTGTTTCAGCTGTTTCCATTTGGCAAACAGTACCGCAGCATTAAAGCCAGGATCAACAGGCTATGGTACACCTTCTTTCTACAAGCCATTAGACTTATAAGTTCACATGTCCATACATTGCAATGGAGTCATAACACAAAGATTTTTACTCCCTCACATTGTGGGATGAATGTAAGATATAAGTAAGTTCTAATTTAAACATACCTCACTTGTCATCTAAACGTAGCTCTCCCATTGTCCATGGGTTCCTTACTCAGCGTCCCAATGTACTTCACTCATTGTCCAAATGTACCTCACCCATTGTCCAAATGTACCTCACCCATTGTCCAATCGTACCTCACCCAACGTCCAAACGTACCTCACCCAACATCCAAACGTACCTCACCCACCATCCAAACATACCTCACTCATTGTCCAAATGTACCTCACCCACCATCCAAATATACCTCACCCAACGTCCAAATGTACCTCACCCACCATCCAAACATACCTCACCCAACATCCAAACGTACCTCACCCAACGTCCAAACGTACCTAACCCATCGTCTAAACATACCTCACCCAATGTCCAAACGTACCTCACCCACCATCCAAACGTACCTCACCGAACATCCAAACGTACCTCACCCACCATCCAAACGTACCTCACCGAACATCCAAACGTACCTCACCCAACGTCCAAACATACCTCACTCATTGTCCAAATGTACCTCACCCACCATCCAAACATACCTCACCCAACATCCAAATGTACCTCACCCACCATCCAAACATACCTCACTCATTGTCCAAATGTACCTCACCCACCATCCAAACATACCTCACTCATTGTCCAAATGTACCTCACCCACCATCCAAATATACCTCACCCAACATCCAAATGTACCTCACCCAACGTCCAAATGTACCTCACCCATCGTCTAAACATACCTCACCCACCATCCAAATATACCTCACCCAACATCCAAACATACCTCACCCAACGTCCAAACGTACCTAACCCATCGTCTAAACATACCTCACCCACCATCCAAACATACCTCACTCATTGTCCAAATGTACCTCACCCACCATCCAAATATACCTCACCCAACATCCAAATGTACCTCACCCACCATCCAAACATACCTCACCCAACATCCAAACGTACCTCACCCACCATCCAAACATACCTCACTCATTGTCCAAATGTACCTCACCCACCATCCAAACATACCTCACTCATTGTCCAAACGTACCTAACCCATCGTCTAAACATACCTCACCCACCATCCAAACATACCTCACTCATTGTCCAAATGTACCTCACCCACCATCCAAACATACCTCACCCAATGTCCAAACGTACCTAACCCATCGTCTAAACATACCTCACCCACCATCCAAACATACCTCACTCATTGTCCAAATGTACCTCACCCACCATCCAAATATACCTCACCCAACGTCCAAACGTACCTAACCCATCGTCTAAACATACCTCACCCAACATCCAAACATACCTCACCCAACGTCCAAACGTACCTAACCCATCGTCTAAACATACCTCACCCAACATCCAAACATACCTCACTCATTGTCCAAATGTACCTCACCCACCATCCAAATATACCTCACCCAACGTCCAAACGTACCTAACCCATCGTCTAAACATACCTCACTCAACATCCAAATATACCTCACCCAACATCCAAATGTACCTCACCTAACGTCCAAACGTACCTCACCCAACGTCCAAACGTACCTCACCCACCATCCAAACGTACCTCACCCACCATCCAAACATACCTCACTCATTGTCCAAATGTACCTCACCCACCATCCAAATATACCTCACCCAACGTCCAAACGTACCTAACCCATCGTCTAAACATACTTCACTCAACATCCAAATATACCTCACCCAACATCCAAATGTACCTCACCCACCATCCAAATATACCTCACCCAACATCCAAACGTACCTAACCCATCGTCTAAACATACCTCACCCAATGTCCAAACGTACCTCACCCACCATCCAAACATACCTCACTCATTGTCCAAATGTACCTCACCCACCATCCAAACATACCTCACCCAACGTCCAAACGTACCTAACCCATCGTCTAAACATACCTCACCCAACATCCAAACGTACCTCACCCACCATCCAAACATACCTCACTCAATGTCCAAACGTACCTCACCCACCATCCAAACATACCTCACTCATTGTCCAAATGTACCTCACCCACCATCCAAACATACCTCACCCAACGTCCAAACGTACCTAACCCATCGTCTAAACATACCTCACCCAACATCCAAACGTACCTCACCCATTGTCCAAATGTACCTCACCCATTGTCCAATCGTACCTCACCCAACGTCCAAACGTACCTAACCCATCGTCTAAACATACCTCACCCAACATCCAAACATACATCACCCATCATCCAAATATACCTCACCTAACGTCCAAACGGTACCTCACCCATGGTTCAAAAGTTCCCCATCTTCTGGATGCTCTTCAATGCCAGCACATCTTTTGTGTGGGTTTTGTGTCAGAACCTTTGTGAGTTTTCTCTTCGTGCTCTGACTTTTTCCAACAGTCTTAAGATGTACCAGTTGGTAGGTCAATTGTAAATTGTCCCATGACTGGGCTAAGATTAAATTGGGGGTTTTCTGGGCGGTGCATCTTGAAGGACTAGATGGCATACCCCATGCTGTATCTCAATAAATAAGGAAATATTTTCTCAGATAAGGTGGCCAAATCTACTCAGAATACTCCAAGTGCGGTCTGACCGACCCTTGCTTGTTTATTCTAGCCATGTTGAAATAAATACTAACATTGTATCTGTCTTCCTTACCACCATCTTATTGTCTCTGGATTTTGACCCAGTGATAGTGAAGGGACAATGACATATTTCTACATCACAGTTACCAGATTGACAAGGGCAGCGAGGGATGGGCATGAAATGTTGGTTTTACCAGTAACAGAAAAATAATTCAGCTAGAACTTTTTCTGGCCAGTTGCCAAGAGCAACACCTGCAGAGATCACAGTTGCCATGTGATTGTCACTACATATCCTGGGAAGACTGTTGGAGCTAATTACCTCAGCTGTGATTGCTAACACACCAAGGGCTTTCCTACACAACTCCTGCCTTTTGGAAATGGGGCAGGATAAAGGTATCAGTGAGGAGCACTTTGGGACCAATGATCATATTAGTTATTTGTTTGCCTAAGCCCATTACCTTACTGGGGCATAGGCTGTTGACAGCAGCTCTGTCTTGGGCTAGTTTTTCAAATTATCCCAGGTGTAGCTCATCTTTTCCTTCCTCTCCCAGGGATGAGGTCTTTGGAACTTCTGTTGGCATCTCCGCAGCTCTTAGTTTTTTATGGAATGGGGTTGCTCGCCCCACGCCCAACCACAGAAACATAGAAAAATAAAAAACCTACAGCACAATACAGGCCCTTTGGCCCACACAGTTCTGCCGAAGATGTCCCTACCTTAAAAATTACTAGGCTTACCCTCTATTTTACTACCTATCAAAAAATCTCTTAAAAGACCCTATCATATCTGCCTCCACCACCGTTGCTGGCAGCCCATTCCACGCACTCACCACTCTCTGAGTAACAAACTTAGTCCTGACATCTCCTCTGTACCTACTCCCCAGCACCTTAAACCTGTGTCCTCTTGAGGCAATCACTTCAGCCCTGGGAAAAAGCCTCTGACTATCCACATGATCAATGCCTCTCATTACTTATACACCTCTATCAGGTCACCTCTCATCTTCCGTTGCTCCAAGGAGAAAAGGCCGAGTTCACTCAACCTGTTCTCATAAGGCACGCTCCCCAATCCAGGCAACGTCCTTGTAAACACAAAGTGCACTGCAGATGCTGTGGTCAAATCAAGACGTACAAAAAAGCTGGATGAACTCAGCAGATTGGGCAGCATCTGTTGAAAGAAGCAGTCAACGTTTCGGGTCGAAACCCTTCATCAGGACTAAAGAAGGAGTCTCTTTCAATGGATGCTGCCTGACCTGCTGAGTTCATCCAGCTTTTTTGTACGTCTTAACATCCTTGTAAATCTCCTCTGTACCCTTTCTATGGTTTCCACATCCTTCCTGTAGTGTGGCGACCAAAAATGAGCATAGTACTCCAAGTGGAGTCTGACCACATTACCTATATGGCTGCAACATTACCTCTCGGCTCCTAAATTCAATTCCATGATTGATGAAGGCCAATACACCATACATCTTCTTATCACAGAGTCAACCTGCGCAGCTGCTTTGAGTGTCCTATGGACTTGGACCCCAAGATCCCTCTGATCCTTCTACCATCATATTTGATGTACCAAAATGGACCACTTCACACTTATCTGGGATGAACTCCATTGGCCACTTCTCAGTCCAGTTTTGCATCCTATCAATGTCCCGCTGTAACCTCTGACAGCCCTCCACACTATCCACAACACCTCCAACCTTTGTGTCATCAGCAAACTTACTAACCCATCCCTCCACTTCCTCATCCAAGTCATTTATAAAAATCATGAAGAGTAAGGATCCCAGAACAGATCCCTGAGGCACACCACTGGTGACCGACCTCCATGCAGAATATGACCCGTCTCCAACCACTCTTTGTCTTCTGTGGGCAAGCCAGTTCTGGATCCACAAAGCAATGTCCCCTTGGATCCCATGCCTCCTGACTTTCTCAATAAGCCTTGTATGGGGTACCTTATCAAATGCCTTGCTGAAATCCATATGCATTACCTCTACTGCCCTTCCTTCATCAATGTGTTCAGTCACATCCTCAAAAAATTCAATCAGGCTCATAAGACGAGACCTGCCTTGACAAAGCCATGCTGACTACTCTGAATCATATTATACCTCTCCAAATGTTCATAAATCCTGCCTCTCGGGATCTTCTCCATCAAATTACCAACTACTTAGGTAAGACTCACTGGTCTATAATTTCCTGGGCTAACTCTACTCCCTTTCTTGAATAAAGGAACAACATCCGCAACCCAATCATCGGGAAACTCTCCCGTCCCCATTGATGATGCGAAGATCATCGCCAGAGGCTCAGCAATCTCCTCCCTCGCCTCCCACAGTAGCCTGGGGTACTTGATGCTCTCCAAAAGCTCTAGCACATCCTCTTTCCGGAATGGCATGGGTGGAGGATTGGCCTTCTAACAGAAGACAGAGAGTTGGGATAAATGGTTTATTCTCAGACTGGCAGTTGGTGACTAGTGGTGTTCCGCAGGGGTCGGTGTTGGGACCCCAACTCTTTACAATCTATATTAATGATTTGGAGAAAGGGACTAAGTGCAACGTATCGAAGTTTGCTGATGACACAAAGATGGGAGGGAGTGTAATGAGTGCGGAGGACATTGAAACCCTGCAGGGGGACATAGATAGGCTGAGTGATTGGGCAGACATTTGGCAGATGAAATATAATACTGACAAGTGTGAGGTCTTGCACTTTGGCAGGAAAAATAATAGAGCAAGTTATTATCTAAATGGAGAGAAACTGGAAAGTGCTTCTGTGCAAAGGGATCTGGGGGTCCTGGTGCAGGAAACACAAAAAGTTAGTATGCAAGTGCAGCAGGTGGTCAAGAAGGCCAATGGAGTGCTGGCTTTTATTGCTAGGGGGATGGAGTATAAGAACAGGGAGGTCTTACTGCAGTTGTACCGGGTATTGGTGAGACAACACCTGGAGTACTGCGTGCAGTTCTGGTGTCCAGATTTAAGAAAGGACATACTGGCTCTCGAGGCAGTGCAGAGAAGGTTCACTAGGTTAATTCCGGGGATGGGTGGGTTGATGTATAATGAGAGGTTGAGTAGATTGGGACTCTACTCATTGGAGTTCCGAAGAATGAGAGGTGATCTTATTGAAACATATAAGATTGTGAAGGGGCTTGATCGGGTGGATGCGGGGAGAATGTTCCCAATGATGGGTGAAACTAGGACTAGGGGGCATAATCTTAAAATAAGGGGATGCCGGTCCAGGACTGAGATGCGGAGAAATTTCTTCTCTCAGAGGGTAGTGGGGCTGTGGAATTTGCTGCCCCAGAGAGCTGTGGAAGCTACTACACTCAATAAATTCAAAACGGAGATAGACATTTTCCTGGATAAAAATGGCATTAGGGGATACGGTGAGCGAGCAGGTAAGTGGACATGAGGCTAGGTTTAGATCAGCCATGTGATCTCCTAGACCAGTTTTCGATAGCCTGGATGGGTCGGAGAGGAATTTTCCAGATTTTTTCCCCGGGTTTTTTTTCCCCGGGTGATCACATGGGTTTGGGCGGGATGAATAATAAAATAAAATGGGCGGCATGGTGCCCTGTTGGTTGGCACTGTTGCCTTGTGGGATTCGGTGAAAACTAGAGTTAAGATTGGATCAGCCATGATCTTGTTGAATGGCGGAGCAGGCTTGAGGGGCCGATTGGCCTACTCCTGCTCCTATCTCTTATGTTCTTATGTTCTTTCTTAATATCTACATGCTCAAGCTTTTCAGTCTGCTGCAAGTCATCCCTACAATCACTAAGATCCTTTTCCATAGTGAATACTGAAGTAAAGTATTCACTGAGTACCTCTGCTATTTCCTCCGGTTCCATACACACTTTCCCACTGTCACACTTGATAGGTCCTCTTCTTTCATGTCTTATCCTCTTGCTCTTCACATACTTGTAGAATGCCTTGGGGTTTTCCTTAATTCTGCCCGCCAGGGCCTTCTCATGGCCCCTTCTGGCTCTCCTAATTTCCTTCTAAGCTCCTTCCTAGTAGCCTTATAATCTTCTAGATCTCTAACATTACCTAGCTCTCTGAACCTTTTGTAAGCTTTTCTCTTCTTCTTGACTAGATTTATTACAGCCTTTGTACACCACGGTTCCTGTACCCTATCATAACTTCCCTGTCATATTGGAACGTACCTGTGCAGAACTCTACACAAATATCCCTTGAGTATTTGCCACATTTCTTCTGTTCTTTTCCCTCAGAACATCTGTTTCCAATTTAAGCCTGCAATTTCCTGCCTGGTAACCTCATAATTCCTCCTACTCCAATTAAACGCTTTTCTAACTTGTCTGTTCCTATCTCTCTCCAATGCTATTGTAAAGGAGATAGAATTATGATCACTATCTCCAAAATGCTCTCCCACTGAGAGATCTGACACCTGACCAGGTTCATTTCCCAATACCAAATCAAGTACAGCCTCTCTTCTTGTATGCTTATCTACATACTGTGTCAAGAAACCTTCCTGAACACACCTAACAAACTCCACCCTATCTAAACCCCTTGCTCTAGGGAGATGCTACTCTATATTTGGGAAATTAAAATCTACCATCACGACAACTCTGTTGTTATTACACCTTTCCAGGTTCTGTTTCCCTATCTGCTCCTCAATATCCCTGGTACTATTGGGCGGCCTATAAAAAACGCCCAGTAAAGTTATTGACCCTTCCTGTTCCTAACCTCCACCCACAGAGACTCCTTAGACAAACCCTCCATGGCGTCCACCTTTTCTGCAGTCGTGACACTATCTCTGATCAACAGTGCCACGCCCCCACCTCCCTCCCTGTCCTTTCTGAAACATCTAAAACCCGGCACTTGAATGAACCATTCCTGTCCCTGAGCCATCCAAGTCTCTGTAATGGCCACCACATCATATCACCCAGTACTGATCCACGCTCTAAACTCATCTGCTTTGTTCACATCACTCCTTGTGTTAAAACAGGCACATCTCAAACCTTCAATCTGGGCGCGTTCCTTCTCTATCACCTGCCTATCCTCCCTCTCGCACTGTCTACAAGCTTTCTCTATTTGTGAGCCAACCTCCTGTTCCCCAGTCTCTTCAGTTCTGTGCCCACCCCTCAACAATTCTAGTTTAAACTCTCTCCAGTAGCCTTAGCAAACCTCCCGGCCAGGATATTGGCCTCCCTGGGATTCAAGTGTAACCCATCCTTTTTGTACAGGTCACACCTGCCCCAAAAGAGGTCCCAATGATCCAGAAATCTGAATCCCTGCCCCCTGCTCCAATCCCTCAGCCACACATTTATCCTCCATCTCACTCTATTCCTATACTCACTGTCACGTGGCACAGGCAGTGATCCCGAGATGACTACCTTTCCGGTCCTGCTTCTCAACTTCCTTCCTAACTCCCTCTTCTGTTTTCAGGACCTCTTCCCTTTTCCTGCCTATGTCATTGGTACCAATATGTACCACGACCTCTGGCTGTTCTCCCTCCCACCGCATGATATCTTGGACGTGATCTGAAACATCCCAGACCCTGGCACCCGGGAGGCAAACTACCATCCGAGTTTCTTTCCTGTGTCCACAAAGTCGCCTGTAGTTAAGTCATCCCTTCCTCTTCCCTTCTCTACCCTTCTGAGCTACAGGGCCAGACTCTGTGCCAGAGGCATGGCCACTGCTGCTTCCCTCAGGCAGGCTGTCCCCCACAACAGTACTCAAACAGGAGTACTTATTGTCAAGGGGTACAGCTACAGGGGTACTCTCTAGTACCTGACTCTTCCCCTTCCCCCTCCTGACTGTGACCCACTTGTCCGTCTCCTGTGGCCCTGGTGTGACCACCTGCCTGTAACTCCTCTCTATCACCTCCTCGCTCTCCCTGACCAGGCCAAGGTCATGGAGCTGCATCTTCAGTTCCCTAACTCGATCCTTTAGGAGCTGCAGCTCAACACTCCTGGTGCAGATATGGCCGTCCGGGAGGCTGGGAAACTCCAGGACCTCCCACATCTGACACTGAGCACAGAACACCGGCCTCACACACATACTACCTGCTTTCCGCAAATAACACAGTGAAACTTACCTTGCCTCGTCCCACCTCGTTACCACCTAAGCCCATTGAGCCAAAGCCCTATCACTCTGCTGCCCCATGGATATGGCGGTCTTCTTTTTAAACCTTTCACGCTGTACTGGCTGACGTCACCGCAGTCTCACCTCTCTTTAACCCAAGTAGTAAAAAACTCACTTCGCTCCGAAAAATCAGCCGTTCACTCACAGCCTCCTCCTTTCACACCCAGCCCTGGCACGGTCCATGGCAGAGTTAGTGAATATATTGGTTTTAAATGAATTATGCAAAGGCCATAGGGGAAGAATTGAGCCGTGCAGCCCATTGAGTCTTCTCCACCATTCTATCATGGCTGATAATTTTCCTCCCAGCCCCATTCTCCCGCCATCTCCCTGTCTCCATTCATGCCCTGAAGAACGAAGAGCCTACAAATGCCCACTTACAATATACCCAATGATTTGGCTCCCACAGCAATCAACTCCTCAGACTCATCACACTCACTAAAGATATTCCTCATCACCTCTGTTCCAGATAGACATCCCTCCACTCTGAGGCTGTCCTAGATTTCCCTCATTGATTCACTCTATTTTGGCCTTTCTTCTGGTCTGTTGTTTAAGTACCATCAGGCAAGAGGTACAGGTGCTTTAGGTCCCACACCACCAGGTTCAGGAACAGTTATTACCCTACAACCATCAGGTCCCACACCACCAGGTTCAGGAACAGTTATTACCCCTCAACCATCAGGTCCCACACCACCAGGTTCAGGAACAGTTATTACCCTACAACCATCAGGTCCCACACCACCAGGTTCAGGAACAGTTATTACCCCTCAACCATCAGGTCCCACACCACCAGGTTCAGGAACAGTTATTACCCCTCAACCATCAGGTCCCACACTACCAGGTTCAGGAACAGTTATTACCCTACAACCATCAGGTCCCACACCACCAGGTTCAGGAACAGTTATTACCCCTCAACCATCAGGTCCCACACCACCAGGTTCAGGAACAGTTATTACCCTACAACCATCAAGTCCCACGCCACCAGGTTCAGGAACAGTTATTACCCTACAACCATCAGATCCCACACCACCAGGTTCAGGAACAGTTATTACCCCTCAACCATCAGGTCCCACACCACCAGGTTCAGGAACAGTTATTACCCTACAACCATCAGGTCCCACACCACCAGGTTCAGGAACAGTTATTACCCTACAACCATCAGGTCCCACACCACCAGGTTCAGGAACAGTTATTACCCTACAACCATCAGGTCCCACACCACCAGGTTCAGGAACAGTTATTACCCCTCAACCATCAGGTCCCACACCACCAGGTTCAGGAACAGTTATTACACCTCAACCATCAGGTCCCACACCACCAGGTTCAGGAACAGTTATTACCCTACAACCATCAGGTCCCACACCACCAGGTTTAGGAACAGTTATTACCCTACAACCATCAGGTCCCACACCACCAGGTTCAGGAACAGTTATTACCCTACAACCATCAGGTCCCACACCGCCAGGTTCAGGAACAGTTATTACCCCTCAACCATCAGGTCCCACACCACCAGGTTCAGGAACAGTTATTACCCTACAACCATCAGGTCCCACATCACCAGGATCAGGAACAGTTATTACCCTACAACCATCAGGTCCCACACCACCAGGTTCAGGGACAGTTATTACCCTACAACCATCAGGTCCCACACCACCAGGTTCAGGAACAGTTATTACCCCTCAACCATCAGGTCCCACACCACCAGGTTCAGGAACAGTTATTACCCTACAACCATCAGGTCCCACACCACCAGGTTCAGGAACAGTTATTACCCCTCAACCATCAGGTCCCACACCACCAGGTTCAGGAACAGTTATTACCCCTCAACCATCAGGTCCCACACTACCAGGTTCAGGAACAGTTATTACCCTACAACCATCAGGTCCCACACCACCAGGTTCAGGAACAGTTATTACCCCTCAACCATCAGGTCCCACACCACCAGGTTCAGGAACAGTTATTACCCTACAACCATCAAGTCCCACGCCACCAGGTTCAGGAACAGTTATTACCCTACAACCATCAGGTCCCACACCACCAGGTTCAGGAACAGTTATTACCCCTCAACCATCAGGTCCCACACCACCAGGTTCAGGAACAGTTATTACCCTACAACCATCAGGTCCCACACCACCAGGTTCAGGAACAGTTATTACCCCTCAACCATCAGGTCCCACACCACCAGGTTCAGGAACAGTTATTACCCTACAACCATCAGGTCCCACACCACCAGGTTCAGGAACAGTTATTACCCCTCAACCATCAGGTCCCACACCACCAGGTTCAGGAACAGTTATTACACCTCAACCATCAGGTCCCACACCACCAGGTTCAGGAACAGTTATTACCCTACAACCATCAGGTCCCACACCACCAGGTTTAGGAACAGTTATTACCCTACAACCATCAGGTCCCACACCACCAGGTTCAGGAACAGTTATTACCCTACAACCATCAGGTCCCACACCGCCAGGTTCAGGAACAGTTATTACCCCTCAACCATCAGGTCCCACACCACCAGGTTCAGGAACAGTTATTACCCTACAACCATCAGGTCCCACATCACCAGGATCAGGAACAGTTATAACCCTACAACCATCAGGTCCCACACCACCAGGTTCAGGGACAGTTATTACCCTACAACCATCAGGTCCCACACCACCAGGTTCAGGAACAGTTATTACCCCTCAACCATCAGGTCCCACACCACCAGGTTCAGGAACAGTTATTACCCTACAACCATCAGGTCCCACACCACCAGGTTCAGGAACAGTTATTACCCCTCAACCATCAGGTCCCACACCACCAGGTTCAGGAACAGTTATTACCCCTCAACCATCAGGTCCCACACTACCAGGTTCAGGAACAGTTATTACCCTACAACCATCAGGTCCCACACCACCAGGTTCAGGAACAGTTATTACCCCTCAACCATCAGGTCCCACACCACCAGGTTCAGGAACAGTTATTACCCTACAACCATCAAGTCCCACGCCACCAGGTTCAGGAACAGTTATTACCCTACAACCATCAGGTCCCACACCACCAGGTTCAGGAACAGTTATTACCCCTCAACCATCAGGTCCCACACCACCAGGTTCAGGAACAGTTATTACCCTACAACCATCAGGTCCCACACCACCAGGTTCAGGAACAGTTATTACCCCTCAACCATCAGGTCCCACACCACCAGGTTCAGGAACAGTTATTACTCTACAACCATCAGGTCCCACACCACCAGGTTCAGGAACAGTTATTACCCCTCAACCATCAGGTCCCACACCACCAGGTTCAGGAACAGTTATTACACCTCAACCATCAGGTCCCACACCACCAGGTTCAGGAACAGTTATTACCCTACAACCATCAGGTCCCACACCACCAGGTTTAGGAACAGTTATTACCCTACAACCATCAGGTCCCACACCACCAGGTTCAGGAACAGTTATTACCCTACAACCATCAGGTCCCACACCGCCAGGTTCAGGAACAGTTATTACCCCTCAACCATCAGGTCCCACACCACCAGGTTCAGGAACAGTTATTACCCTACAACCATCAGGTCCCACATCACCAGGATCAGGAACAGTTATTACCCTACAACCATCAGGTCCCACACCACCAGGTTCAGGGACAGTTATTACCCTACAACCATCAGGTCCCACACCACCAGGTTCAGGAACAGTTATTACCCCTCAACCATCAGGTCCCACACCACCAGGTTTAGGAACAGTTATTACCCTACAACCATCAGGTCCCACACCACCAGGTTCAGGAACAGTTATTACCCTTCAACCATCAGGTCCCACACCACCAGGTTTAGGAACAGTTATTACCCTACAACCATCAGGTCCCACACCACCAGGTTCAGGAACAGTTATTACCCTACAACCATCAGGTCCCACACCACCAGGTTCAGGAACAGTTATTACCCTACAACCATCAGGTCCCACACCACCAGGTTCAGGAACAGTTATTACCCCTCAACCATCAGGTCCCACACCACCAGGTTCAGGAACAGTTATTACCCTACAACCATCAGGTCCCACACCACCAGGTTCAGGAACAGTTATTACACTACAACCATCAGGTCCCACACCACCAGGTTCTGGAACAGTTATTACCCCCTCAACCATCAGGTCCCACACCACCAGATTCAGGAACAGTTATTACCCCTCAACCAAAAGACTTTGGAACTTCACCTTCAACTTTCACCTTCCAAAGTAAATCACTTCACATTTTTCCATATTGAACTCCATCTGCCACTTTTCAGCCTGGCTCTGCATCCTGTCAATGTTTCATTTTAATCTACGACAGTCTTCTACACTATCCACAGCTGCAATCTTTGTGTCCTCTGCATTTTACAAGTACATTAGGGGAAAGAGAGTAACCAGAGAGAGAAAATTGGGTCCTTCAAAGACCAAAGTCGATATCTTTCGTGGAGCCCTGGGATGTGGTGAGGTCCTCAATGAACTTTTCTCCTCTGCTTAAGGAAGGAAAGTGCAATGTTAGCATTCATTTTGAGAGGATTAGAATATAAAAAGCAAGGATGGTCAGACTGCATCTGGAGTATTCTAAGCAGTTTTGGGCCACTTATCTAAGAAAGAAACAAGAGAAAATCTGCAGATTTTGGAAATCTGAGCACACACAAAATGCTGGAGGAACTCAGCAGGCCAGGCAGCATCGATGGAATAAGGTACAGTCATCGTTTTGGGTCGCGACGCTTCAGCAGCACTGGAGAAATACAGATGAGGAGTCAGAGTTAGAAGGTGTGAAGAGGGGAGGAAGAAACACAAGGTGATGGGTGAAACCAAGAGGGATGAAGTCAAGAGCTGGGAAGTTTATTGATGAAAGAGGTACAGGGCTGGAGAAGGCGGAATCTAATAGGAGAGGACAGAAAGCCATGGAAGAAAGAAAAGGGGGAGGAGCACCAGAGGGAGGTGATGGGCAGGCCAGGAGATAAGGTGAGAGAGGGAAAAGGGGATCAGGAATGGTGAGGGGGTAGGGGGTGGCCACTACCAGAAGTTTGAGAAATCGATGTTCATACCATCTGGTTGGAGGCTAACCAGATGGAATATAAAGTGTTACTTCTCCAACCTGTGTATGGTCTCACTACTCAGTGGAGGAGACCATGGATGAACATATTGGAGCGGGAATGGGAATTGGAATTAAAATGGGTGCTCTGCCAGATCCCACTTGTTCTGGTGGACGGAGCATAGGTGCTCGGCAAAGCAGTTTGCCAAACTACGTTGGGTCTCGCCAATATACAGGAGACTGCACCAGGAGCACCAGACACAGTAGATGTCCCCAGCAGACTCACAGGTGAAGTGTCACCTCACCTGGAAGGACACCGCCTGGACATCACCTCCCCTGGGCCACTGCAACAATAAGAGTTAGCTAATTAGATACACAATTCACAACGGTAGGAGGCAAAGGGTGTTGCTGGGAGCTGTTGGCTGGTGGTGAACCCCAAGGGTCTGTGCTAGGCCTATTGTCATCCTATATCAATCATCTGGATGAGAATGTACAAGGTTTGGTTTTTAAGTTAATTTTACTTAGAGATACAACACAAACAAGCCCTACTACCCCATTGGGCCACGCTGCCCAGCAAACCCACCTGTTTAATCACAGGACAATTTATAATGACCAATTAATCTACTAACCGGCTCGGTATTGGACCATAGGAGGAAACTGGAGCACCCAGAGAAAACCCATGGTCATGGGAGAACTTATGAACTTCTTACTGAAGTCTTGAGCTGTAATAATGTCGCACTAACTGCTAAACAACTGTGATGCCTTTCGTAAGTTTGCAGGTGACACTGAAATAGAAGGTGCATTGACAGTAAAGATGGTAATCAGGATTTACAGAGGGATCTTGAACAACTGGGGAAATGGGCCGAGGAATGGCAAATGGAGTTTAATTCAGGTTAAGTGCAGGTGTTGCATTATGCTAAAGTAGATGAGGGAGGATCGCCAGTGAATGATGTGGCGCTGGGAAGTGTTATAGAACAGAGAGACCGAGGAGTACAGTACCTGTTTCCCTGACAGTGGTGTGGCACGCAGAGAGAGAGAAGGTTTTTGGCACATTGCCACTCATCAGTCGCAGCATTAGTTCTAGGAGCTGGACATGCTGCTGCAGTGTACAAGACGTTGGTGAGGCAGCATCGAAATATTGTAATCGTTTTGTAAGCCTGCCGTAAGAAAGATGCCAGATGCTGTATTCATGGATATTCAAGTATGACAATTAAACTTGAAACTGGGGAGGACCCAGAGGAGATTTACGAGGATGTTGCCAGGACTCAAGGAACTGAGTTTGGAGAAAGGTTGAGCAGGTTGGGACCTGTATCATTGAAAAGTAGAAAATTGAGAGATAATCTTACAGATGCTCATAAAATCAGGAGGGGCATAGGCAGGGTGAACGCGCACAATCTTTTTCCAAAGGTTGCAAAATGAGGAACTGCAGAGCATAGGTTTAAGGTGAGAGGAGAGAGATTTAATTAAAAACCTGATTGTCAATGTTTTCATCCAAGTGTGTTTTGTGTATGGAACAATCTGCCAGTGGAAGTGGCTGAGGCAGGTACATTATCAACATAGGAAAGGGTAAGAGGGATGGGCAGAACATGGACAAATGGGAGCAGCTTGCATTTGAATGGGAATCAGGATTAATAATCAATTCCTTGGTCTTACTGATGTTGAGTGGGGGGTTGTTGCTGCAATACCACTCGACAAGCTGATCTATCTTGCTCCTGTAGTCTCCTCTTCACCACCTTGCTCAGCTTGGATCATTTCGGACCAAGGGTCTATTTCTGTGCTCTGTGATTCTTTTAACTAGGTTCCACTTTCTATGAGCGAGAGAAGGATAGATGGGAGTAAAGTGGTGCTGAAGACCACTTGCCTCTGCCAATCTCAGTGAGATCTGCATGGTCCAGTCTGCGCAGTGAGGTAAGGAAAGGGTTACTCTACCTGAACTCAACATGTAATGCCCTGTTCAGAGACAGAGCTAACACCCAGATGCTCTGGGTCACAGAGTGCAGGAGGGATGTGTCAGATGCCAGGAATGGAGGAGGCAGTGAACTGCAGTGGTTTACAGGGATAGGGAGAGTCTCCGCCATGGGTAAGATGGCAGCCTCTCAGAGACCCACTACAAGTGGTCTTTTCTTTTTTAAATATCTTTTTTTATGATCACAAGGCACTGCTGGGCATTAAGAACTCCAGCTTTTGCAAGTGTACCTTATCAGCGAATTGCTTGATAGCAGAGGAGGTGGGTTTGGTGTGGACCCTTTCCAACATTCCCTCTAAATCATTTTACAGTTGCGCGGACCAGCCATTGTTCCAAGCAGGAAATTTTTACACATCCTGAAACCTGCGTGGAACTTTAAATGTTTCTGTAATATACACACTATGAATATTTAGAAAGAAAATTGAAAAATCACATACTTTGGATTTTATTTGTTAATTGAAGTGTATAATGAAATTCAGTACCACAAAGAAAAGCTTCCACAGTTTGTAACCTGCGTCCAATTCAGGCAGCGCAGCAACAGAGGCTATGTGCACGGGAGCATTTCAGTAACTGTGCAACCGCGCACCAGTGCGGCTTCGAGGGAACAGTGACTGTTATACTGCCTGTGCCAGAAAGGCTTCGGAGCTGATACTCGAAGGCGGTATACAGTCTAATGGTGAGTGATTGTTTTGGACATCTTTCTTGTCATCACAAGACCACGTTGGATATTGGTATGTAGAATACTGCAAACCCGGTTCATTGGGGAGACTGATGGCAGGGCAGCTGCATGGTCTCTGTTGTAGTGCAGACTAGGCTTCAAGCTGCAATCTAGGAAAGGAGATGCCGGAGGTGATGTGGCGTGACGTCCATGCTGGATTGAGGGCATGTCCCTCCCCTCAGTGCTGACTTTCTCTGTTCACAGAGGAAGATGAGGCGTACTTCGTGTTTGCATGCACGGACTGAGAGCTTGTTCTTGCTAACGATTATCCATGCACCATCGATCTGCAGGACATGTCACTCGGGGACTCGGGCTAGATATACATTTTGTGTAACTGTATGTACACTGCTACCCTATACAGAACTGTGCAAGAGTCTTTGGCACACACAGTAAATGGCCATCCGTTTCTCCCCCTGATGTGCTCAACACCTTTTATGCTTGCTGTTAGGGATAAGTCTGGAGTTATGTCAATAGAGCAGATAGTCGAACAAGAACATGTAAATTGAAAACTGCAAGTAGCATACTGAAGTTACAGTACTGTGCAAAAGTCTTAGGTGCCCTAGCTAAGATTTTTGCACGTGTTGTGTGGTCTGTGTGGCTGTTTCATTTGGCTGTATTCATGGGCAAGGTGGAATGACAATTAAACTTGAACTTTGGAGGATTTTAACACCAGGATAAGAATTTAAGACTCAGCTGCTGAGAAGTTGATAGGGTGCAGCTCTGACTTCTGTCAGAGAAGAAATATCTACCTTGCTCACCTCACAACACACGAAATGCTGGTGGAACGCAGCAGGCCAGGCAGCATCTATAGGGAGAAGCAGAGTCGACACTTCGGGCTGAGACCCTTCGTCAGGACTGAGGCTGACTGGCCTGCTGCGTTCCACCAGCACTTTGTGTGTGTTGCTTGAATTTTCAGCATCCGCAGATTTCCTCGTGTTTGCTGACTTCACAGTCCTGACTGTGACTGTAAGCATTTACAGGAAAACAGCAAATACTATAGAATTTATGAAAAATTATACATAAAGACTGATAAACAACCAGTGCACAAAAGAAGTCAAACTGTGCCCTTGAACAGAAAGTTTTACAAACAGTAGTGGATACAGCCCGGTCGATAACAGGTAAAGTCCTCCCAATCATTGAGCACATCTTCACAGAGCAACAACCACCACCCAGGTCACGCTCTCTTCTCACTGCTGATATCAGGGATCCCCACCACCCAGGCCATGCTCTCCTCTCACTGCTGATATCAGGGACCCCCACCACCCAGGTCACGCTCTCTTCTCACTGCTGATATCAGGGACCCCCACCACCCAGGTCACGCTCTCTTCTCACTGCTGATATCAGGGACCCCCACCACCCAGGCCACGCTCTCCTCTCACTGCTGATATCAGGGACCCCCACCACCCAGGTCACGCTCTCTTCTCACTGCTGATATCAGGACCCCCACCACCCAGGCCACGCTCTCTTCTCACTGCTGATATCAGGGACCCCCACCACCCAGGCCATGCCCTCCTCTCACTGCTGATATCAGGGACCCCCACCACCCAGGCCATGCCCTCCTCTCACTGCTGATATCAGGGACCCCCACCACCCAGGTCACGCTCTCCTCTCACTGCTGATATCAGGACCCCCACCACCCAGGCCACGCTCTCCTCTCACTGCTGATATCAGGGACCCCCACCACCCAGGTCACGCTCTCCTCTCACTGCTGATATCAGGACCCCCACCACCCAGGCCACGCTCTCCTCTCACTGCTGATATCAGGGACCCCCACCACCCAGGCCATGCCCTCCTCTCACTGCTGATATCAGGGACCCCCACCACCCAGGCCATGCCCTCCTCTCACTGCTGATATCAGGGACCCCCACCACCCAGGCCATGCCCTCCTCTCACTGCTGATATCAGGGACCCCCACCACCCAGGCCACGCTCTCCTCTCACTGCTGATATCAGGACCCCCACCACCCAGGCCATGTTCTCCTCTCACTGCTGATATCAGGGACCCCCACCACCCAGGTCACGCTCTCCTCTCACTGCTGATATCAGGACCCCCACCACCCAGGCCACGCTCTCCTCTCACTGCTGATATCAGGACCCCCACCACCCAGGTCACGCTCTCCTCTCACTGCTGATATCAGGACCCCCACCACCCAGGCCATGCTCTCTTCTCACTGCTGATATCAGGGACCCCCACCACCCAGGCCACGCTCTCTTCTCACTGCTGATATCAGGACCCCCACCACCCAGGTCACGCTCTCTTCTCACTGCTGATATCAGGAAGAAGGTACAGGAGCCTCAGGACCCCCACCACCCAGGTCATGCTCTCTTCTCACTGCTGATATCAGGAAGAAGGTACAGGAGCCTCAGGACCCCCACCACCCAGGTCATGCTCTCTTCTCACTGCTGATATCAGGAAGAAGGTACAGGAGCCTCAGGACCCCCACCACCCAGGTCATGCTCTCTTCTCACTGCTGATATCAGGAAGAAGGTACAGGAGCCTCAGGACCCCCACCACCCAGGTCATGCCCTCTTCTCACTGCTGATATCAGGGACCCCCACCACCCAGGTCACGCTCTCTTCTCACTGCTGATATCAGGGACCCCCACCACCCAGGTCACGCTCTCTTCTCACTGCTGATATCAGGGACCCCCACCACCCAGGTCACGCTCTCTTCTCACTGCTGATATCAGGGACTCCCACCACCCAGGTCACGCTCTCTTCTCACTGCTGATATCAGGGACCCCCCACCACCCAGGTCACGCTCTCTTCTCACTGCTGATATCAGGACCCCCACCACCCAGGCCACGCTCTCTTCTCACTGCTGATATCAGGGACCCCCACCACCCAGGCCATGCCCTCCTCTCACTGCTGATATCAGGGACCCCCACCACCCAGGCCATGCCCTCCTCTCACTGCTGATATCAGGGACCCCCACCACCCAGGCCATGCCCTCCTCTCACTGCTGATATCAGGGACCCCCACCACCCAGGCCATGCCCTCCTCTCACTGCTGATATCAGGGACCCCCACCACCCAGGCCACGCTCTCCTCTCACTGCTGATATCAGGACCCCCACCACCCAGGCCATGCTCTCCTCTCACTGCTGATATCAGGGACCCCCACCACCCAGGTCACGCTCTCCTCTCACTGCTGATATCAGGACCCCCACCACCCAGGCCACGCTCTCCTCTCACTGCTGATATCAGGACCCCCACCACCCAGGTCACGCTCTCCTCTCACTGCTGATATCAGGACCCCCACCACCCAGGCCACGCTCTCCTCTCACTGCTGCCATCAGGGACCCCACCACCCAGGCCATGCTCTCCTCTCACTGCTGATATCAGGGACCCCCACCACCCAGGTCACGCTCTCTTCTCACTGCTGATATCAGGGACCCCCACCACCCAGGCCACGCTCTCTTCTCACTGCTGATATCAGGGACCCCCACCACCCAGGCCACGCCCTCTTCTCACTGCTGATATCAGGGACCCCCACCACCCAGGCCACGCTCTCTTCTCACTGCTGATATCAGGGACCCCCACCACCCAGGACATGCCCTCTTCTCACTGCTGATATCAGGGACCCCCACCACCCAGGTCATGCCCTCTTCTCACTGCTGATATCAGGGACCCCCACCACCCAGGTCATGCCCTCCTCTCACTGCTGATATCAGGGACCCCCACCACCCAGGCCATGCCCTCCTCTCACTGCTGATATCAGGGACCCCCACCACCCAGGCCATGCTCTCCTCTCACTGCTGATATCAGGACCCCCACCACCCAGGCCATGCTCTCTTCTCACTGCTGATATCAGGGACCCCCACCACCCAGGTCACGCTCTCTTCTCACTGCTGATATCAGGGACCCCCACCACCCAGGCCACGCTCTCTTCTCACTGCTGATATCAGGGACCCCCACCACCCAGGCCATGCCCTCTTCTCACTGCTGATATCAGGGACCCCCACCACCCAGGCCACGCTCTCTTCTCACTGCTGATATCAGGGACCCCCACCACCCAGGCCATGCCCTCTTCTCACTGCTGATATCAGGGACCCCCACCACCCAGGTCATGCCCTCTTCTCACTGCTGATATCAGGGACCCCCACCACCCAGGTCATGCTCTCTTCTCACTGCTGATATCAGGAAGAAGGTACAGGAGCCTCAGGACCCCCACCACCCAGGTCATGCCCTCTTCTCACTGCTGCCATCAGGAAGGAGGTACAGGAGCCTCAGGACCCCCACCACCCAGGCCATGCTCTCTTCTCACTGCTGATATCAGGAAGAAGGTACAGGAGCCTCAGGACCCCCACCACCCAGGTCATGCCCTCTTCTCACTGCTGATATCAGGGACCCCCACCACCCAGGTCATGCCCTCTTCTCACTGCTGATATCAGGAAGAAGGTACAGGAGCCTCAGGACCCCCACCACCCAGGTCATGCCCTCTTCTCACTGCTGATATCAGGGACCCCCACCACCCAGGTCATGCCCTCTTCTCACTGCTGATATCAGGAAGAAGGTACAGGAGCCTCAGGACCCCCACCACCCAGGTCATGCCCTCTTCCCACTGCTGATATCAGGGACCCCCACCACCCAGGTCATGCCCTCTTCTCACTGCTGATATCAGGAAGAAGGTACAGGAGCCTCAGGACCCCCACCACCCAGGTCATGCCCTCTTCTCACTGCTGATATCAGGAAGAAGGTACAGGAGCCTCAGGACCCCCACCACCCAGGTCATGCCCTCTTCTCACTGCTGATATCAGGAAGAAGGTACAGGAGCCTCAGGACCCCCACCACCCAGGACATGCTCTCTTCTCACTGCTGATATCAGGGACCCCCCACCACCCAGGTCACGCTCTCTTCTCACTGCTGCCATCAGGAAGAAGGTACAGGAGCCTCAGGACCCACACCACCCAGGTCACGCTCTCTTCTCACTGCTGATATCAGGAAGGAGGTACAGGAGCCTCAGGACCCCCACCACCCAGGCCATGCTCTCTTCTCACTGCTGATATCAGGGACCCCCACCACCCAGGTCATGCTCTCTTCTCACTGCTGATATCAGGAAGAAGGTACAGGAGCCTCAGGACCCCCACCACCCAGGCCATGCTCTCTTCTCACTGCTGATATCAGGAAGAAGGTACAGGAGCCTCAGGACCCCCACCACCCAGGCCATGCTCTCTTCTCACTGCTGATATCAGGAAGAAGGTACAGGAGCCTCAGGACCCCCACCACCCAGGTCATGCTCTCTTCTCACTGCTGATATCAGGAAGAAGGTACAGGAGCCTCAGGACCACCACCACCCATGTCATGCTCTCTTCTCACTGCTGATATCAGGAAGGAGGTACAGGAGCCTCAGGACCCCCACCACCCATGTCATGCTCTCTTCTCACTGCTGATATCAGGAAGGAGGTACAGGAGCCTCAGGACCCCCACCACCCAGGCCATGCTCTCTTCTCACTGCTGATATCAGGGACCCCCCACCACCCAGGTCACGCTCTCTTCTCACTGCTGATATCAGGGACCCCCACCACCCAGGTCATGCCCTCTTCTCACTGCTGATATCAGGGACCCCCACCACCCAGGTCATGCCCTCCTCTCACTGCTGATATCAGGGACCCCCACCACCCAGGCCATGCCCTCCTCTCACTGCTGATATCAGGGACCCCCACCACCCAGGCCATGCCCTCCTCTCACTGCTGATATCAGGGACCCCCACCACCCAGGCCATGCCCTCCTCTCACTGCTGATATCAGGGACCCCCACCACCCAGGCCATGCCCTCCTCTCACTGCTGATATCAGGGACCCCCACCACCCAGGCCACGCTCTCCTCTCACTGCTGATATCAGGACCCCCACCACCCAGGCCACGCTCTCCTCTCACTGCTGCCATCAGGGACCCCACCACCCAGGCCATGCTCTCCTCTCACTGCTGATATCAGGACCCCCACCACCCAGGCCATGCTCTCTTCTCACTGCTGATATCAGGGACCCCCACCACCCAGGTCACGCTCTCTTCTCACTGCTGATATCAGGGACCCCCACCACCCAGGCCATGCCCTCTTCTCACTGCTGATATCAGGGACCCCCACCACCCAGGCCACGCTCTCTTCTCACTGCTGATATCAGGGACCCCCCACCACCCAGGCCATGCCCTCTTCTCACTGCTGATATCAGGGACCCCCACCACCCAGGTCATGCCCTCTTCTCACTGCTGATATCAGGGACCCCCACCACCCAGGTCATGCTCTCTTCTCACTGCTGATATCAGGAAGAAGGTACAGGAGCCTCAGGACCCCCACCACCCAGGTCATGCCCTCTTCTCACTGCTGCCATCAGGAAGGAGGTACAGGAGCCTCAGGACCCCCACCACCCAGGCCATGCTCTCTTCTCACTGCTGATATCAGGAAGAAGGTACAGGAGCCTCAGGACCCCCACCACCCAGGTCATGCCCTCTTCTCACTGCTGATATCAGGGACCCCCACCACCCAGGTCATGCCCTCTTCTCACTGCTGATATCAGGAAGAAGGTACAGGAGCCTCAGGACCCCCACCACCCAGGTCATGCCCTCTTCTCACTGCTGATATCAGGGACCCCCACCACCCAGGTCATGCCCTCTTCTCACTGCTGATATCAGGAAGAAGGTACAGGAGCCTCAGGACCCCCACCACCCAGGTCATGCCCTCTTCCCACTGCTGATATCAGGGACCCCCACCACCCAGGTCATGCCCTCTTCTCACTGCTGATATCAGGAAGAAGGTACAGGAGCCTCAGGACCCCCACCACCCAGGTCATGCCCTCTTCTCACTGCTGATATCAGGAAGAAGGTACAGGAGCCTCAGGACCCCCACCACCCAGGTCATGCCCTCTTCTCACTGCTGATATCAGGAAGAAGGTACAGGAGCCTCAGGACCCCCACCACCCAGGTCATGCTCTCTTCTCACTGCTGATATCAGGGACCCCCCACCACCCAGGTCACGCTCTCTTCTCACTGCTGCCATCAGGAAGAAGGTACAGGAGCCTCAGGACCCACACCACCCAGGTCACGCTCTCTTCTCACTGCTGATATCAGGAAGGAGGTACAGGAGCCTCAGGACCCCCACCACCCAGGCCATGCTCTCTTCTCACTGCTGATATCAGGGACCCCCACCACCCAGGTCATGCTCTCTTCTCACTGCTGATATCAGGAAGAAGGTACAGGAGCCTCAGGACCCCCACCACCCAGGCCATGCTCTCTTCTCACTGCTGATATCAGGAAGAAGGTACAGGAGCCTCAGGACCCCCACCACCCAGGTCATGCTCTCTTCTCACTGCTGATATCAGGAAGAAGGTACAGGAGCCTCAGGACCCCCACCACCCAGGTCATGCTCTCTTCTCACTGCTGATATCAGGAAGAAGGTACAGGAGCCTCAGGACCCCCACCACCCAGGCCATGCTCTCTTCTCACTGCTGATATCAGGAAGAAGGTACAGGAGCCTCAGGACCCCCACCACCCAGGTCATGCTCTCTTCTCACTGCTGATATCAGGAAGAAGGTACAGGAGCCTCAGGACCCCCACCACCCATGTCATGCTCTCTTCTCACTGCTGATATCAGGAAGGAGGTACAGGAGCCTCAGGACCCCCACCACCCATGTCATGCTCTCTTCTCACTGCTGATATCAGGAAGGAGGTACAGGAGCCTCAGGACCCCCACCACCCAGGCCATGCTCTCTTCTCACTGCTGATATCAGGAAGAAGGTACAGGAGCTTCAGGTCACTCAGCTTTACACTGAATTGTTCCCACAACAAACAGACTCACTTTCAAGGATTTTTCATCTTTTCTCTTGATATTTATTGTTTATTTATTTTTATTATTTCTATTTTCTTTCTTTTTATATTTGCATAGTCTGTTGTCTTTTGCGCACTGGTTGTCTGCCCTGTTGATGTGGTCTTTCATTGATTCTATTACGGTTATTGGATTTATTGAGTTTGACTGTAAGACATAGGACCAGAATTAGGCCATTCTGCCCATCGAGTCTGCTCCACCATTCCATCATGGTTGATCCTGGATCCCATTCAAACTATACACCTCCCTTCTCACCATATCCCTTGATGCCCCAAGTAAACCCGCAAGAAAGCAAATCTGAGGGCTGCATATGGTGACATATATGTACTTTGTAATAAATTTACTTTGAGCATGTCTCATGAGGATTGGTTGAGAGATCTAGGACTTTTCTTTTTGGAACAAAGGAAGATGAGAAGTGACTTGATAAAGGTGTACAAGATGATAAGAGGCATAGATCGAGTGGACAGCCAGAGACTTTTCCCTAGGGTGGAAATCATTAATATGAAGGGGCATAGTTTTCACAGATTTGAGGAAAGTATAGGGGGATGTCAGAGGGAAGTTTTTTTGACAGAGATTGGTGGGTACATGGAATGCCCAGACAGGCTGTGGTAGAGAGAGATAGATTAGGGACATTTAAGAAACTTAGCTAGGCACATAAGACCATTAGACATAGGAGCAGAATTAGGCCATTCAGCCCATTGACCCTGCTCCACCATTTCTGATGGCTGATTTATTTTCCCTCTCAACCCCATTCTCCTGCTCTCTCCCTGTAATGTTTGACACCCTGACTAAACGAGAACCCTTTAACCTCAGCTTTAAATATACCCAATGAATTGGTCTCCACAGATGTCTGTGGCACTGATTTCTACAGATTCTCCACCCTCTGGCTAAAGAAATTACTCCTCATGTCTATTCAAAATGGACGTTTCTCTATCTTGAAGTTGTTCCCTCTGGTCCCAAACTCCCCGACTCTAGGAAACATCCTCTGCATGTTCACTCTATCTAAGCCTTCCAATATTTGATGGGTTTCAAAGAGGTTCCTTCCCCTCCCCATTCTTCTAAACTCCAGCAAGTACAGACCTAAATGCTCCTCGTGGATGATAGAAAAATGGAGGGCTATGAGGAAGGAAAGGTTAGAATGATCTTAGAGCAGGTCTAAAGGTTGGTACAACATAGTGGGCTATGTTCTAGTTCCCATTCTGAGCCATCCACAAGTAGGGAGTTCCCCTATACGGGAGGCTCTGCTGTCCTGGGCAGCGGGCTGCTACTGCCACAGCCTCTCTCCCCTCTTTGTGGAAGACTGCGCCATTGGCATCAAAAAAGACTTCCTCCCGTTAACCCCTTTACACTTGTGTTCTGGAAATGACATTGAACAATCTTATAGGCCTGCCACATTCCTGACAACAAGTGGAAGGGGTGTCAGCAAGTACTATCAAAACAAATCAAGCAGAGAGCGCAGTAGAGATCTCCATAACTCACTCGTTCTGTCACTGGGAGGGAAGGAGCATAAACCACAGAGAATGAGCCATTTGATGATAATCAAAGTTCCTCAGAAGGCCCGATGCGTGTGCTGACATGCAAGCCCTGGAGCTTGAGCGTGGGGAGTTGTTCTGCCGTCATATGATGAGCATTCCCGAGCCGACCGACACCATGCCCAGATCACACAGCGCAGGAACGGCCCTGTCTCCATGGCAACCATCAATTACGTGGAACTAGTCCCATCATCCTACAGCTTTATATACCTTGACAATACAAAATTCAAAGTTCAAAGTAAATTTATTGTCAAAGCACATCTCTGTCATATACAACCCTACGATACATTGTCCTGTGGGCATGCATATTAGATACAAGAAACACAATAGAATCAATGAAAAACTGCATCCAACAGGATGGAAAAACAACCAAGGTGCAAAAGACAACAAACTGTGCAAACACAATGAATAAATAAATATTAGGAAGCTGGTGGTATGGGTCCTGAGGCTCGTGCTGAGTGCAGCGTTCATGGAAAACTCTGCCAGAGGTGTTGGTGGAGGCAGATAGTTTGTGGGAAATTAAGAGACTCCAAGACAGGCAGAAAGATGGTGGACAAATGGAAGTCTGTGTAGGAGGGTAGGGTTAGGTTGATCTTGGAGCAGGTTACAAGCTTGGGACAACATCATGGGCCCAAACAACATGAACATGTTCTCTGATCATGGTCGGTCACCTGGTGTTCAGAATGAAGTAATCAATTCGATTCAACATTGGATTTGTGGTGGAAGCTAAAGTAGATGGTTGTCTCTCTCGCTGGAGGCCCGTGACTGGCGGTGTGCCACAGGGATCGGTGCTGGGTCCTTTGCTGTTTGTCATCTATATCAATGATTTGGATGACAAAGTGGTCAACTGGATCAGTAAATTTGCAGACGACATCAAGATTAGGGGTGTAGTGGACTGTGAGGAAGACTATCAAAGCTGGAAAAATGTGCTGAAAATGGCAGATGGAATTTAATGCAGAGAATTGTGCACTTTGGGAGGACAAACAGGCATCAGACTTACATGGTGAGTGGTATGTAGTGTAGGCCTCTGTTAGTCTCGATAGACCATGGATTTGCACCTTGGAAAGTTTCCAGGGCGCAAACCTAGGCAAGGTGTTTTTCTGGGCAAGGTTTTTTTTAATGGAAGACCAGCAGTTGCCCAAGCTGCAAGTCTCCCCTCTCCATGCCACCAATGTTGTCCAAGGGAAGGGCATAAGGACCCATACAGCTTGGCACCAGTGTCATCGCAGAGCATTGTGTGGTTAAGTGCCTTCTCAAGGACACTCACGCAGCCTCAGCCAAGGCTTGAATAGTGATCTTCAGATCACTAGACGAACGCCTTAACCCCTTGGCCACACACCAACACGGTGAGTGGTAGGGCACTGAGGAATGTAGTAGAGCAGAGGTTTCTGGGAATATAGCTCCATTCGTTGTAAATGGCATCACAGGTAGACTGGGTTGTAAAGAAAGCTTTTGGCACATTGGTCTTCATAAATAAATATACTAAGTTTAGGAGTTGGGATGTTATGTTGAAGTTGTCTAAGACATTGGTGAGGCCTAATTTGGAGTATTGTGTGCAGTTTTGGTCACCTACCTACAGGGAAGATGTAAATAAGGCATCTTTGGAGGGTTATACATGACAGAAAGTTTAGATTGATCACAGCGTAGGTTAAAAGATCGGCACACAATCGTGGGCTGAAGCATCTACGCTATGCTGTAATGTTCTATGCTCAGTGAGAGTGGACCCCAAATTACTCCCACTATTCAAACGTGGCCTGACCAGTGCATTGTCAACTGTGAGCTGCCTATCTAATGGGACTTTCTGGGTGCTCTGTGCTGTCCTTCGTTGGGTGAAATCCCACAGGTCAGATGGAAAGAGGCCTGTGATTGAGGGGTCAAGGCCTGAAGATCAAACCCATGATTGGCAAGTCCTAGACTCAATACCAGAGGTCAGTCAAATCCAAAGAGTAAAGCCTCAAGATAAAGTCCAGCGGTTGGCCAGTCTGGAGATAGAAGCCAGAAAGGTCCAAGAGTCTAGAGGTCAGAAGCCCAAGGTTGAGTCTGTGAGTCCAGGCCAGACACAGGAGGTTGGAGACATGATGAGTGAGAGTCTGGGACCAAGAACTGAGGGCCTGTAGGCGTCCTGCCCTGGGGTTGGAGACCTGACTGTGTGGTGTGACAGAGTAAGTGGGTGTGAGCTTGGGAAAGGGCTTGTTTTGCTGTCATTATTGCTGTTGCTTGTTTTGTTCTGAATAACATTATCAACATGCTATGTGTTGGACAGGCTCAGGCTTCCCTGAGCATGTCCATTGGTTGTGTTAGCTGATAACACAAAGGACACATGTTGGATTAGACTGTTCATCGCTATTCTCTTTGCAGTTTAACAATTATATTACCTGCTAGTACTTTATAACTACTTATATGAATGTAACTGTTTAGTATGTTTCCTAGTGGTCACAGGGTATGTATATGCAGTTGTTCAGTGTGTTCTCTCATGATTTCAGTTCGATGTAACATTCCAGAAAGTTCTCTTGTGCTACATTATTTGAATAGGGGCTATATGATTGGTTGACTCTTATCTATAAATTTGAAAGGAATGTTTCTTAACTCTGGGTTATCTTTCTCCCTTCTGCTACTAGCTTTTGCCTCTGTTGTCCGATTTCAACTCACTTTGTTCTATTAATGCTTAATGAACCATTTGTGATGTCATTGGGCAGTCGGAGATGGAGAGGGTCAACAACTTTAAATTCCTTGGTGTTTACATTTCAAAGGGCCTTTCCTGGGTCCAGCACATAAGTACAATTACGAAGAAAGTACGGCAGCACCTCTACTTCCTTAGAAGCTTGTGAAGATCTGGCATGACATCTAAAACTTTGACAAACATCTACAGATGTGTGATGGAGAGTGTATTGACTGGCTGCAGCACAGCCTGGCATGGAAACACCAATACCCCGAACAGAAAATACAAAAAATAGTGAATACAGCCCAGACCATCACAAGTAAATCCTTCCCCACATCTGCATAGAGTGCTGTCACAGGAAAGCAGCATCCATCATCAGGGACCTCCACCACCCAGGCCATGCTCTCCTCTCACTGCTGCCATCAAGAAGGAGGTACAGCAGCCTCAGAACCCACACCATTGTTATTACCCCTCAACCATCAGGCTCTTGAACCAGAGGGGTAAATTCACTCAACCTCACTCACCCCAACACCAAACTGTTTCTACAGTCATGGATTCACTTTCAAAGACTCCATTTCTCATGTTCTCGATATTTTTATCGCGTATATATTTAACAGTTGCTTGTCTTTTGCACACTCAATGTCCACCCTGTTGATGCAGTCTTTCGCTGATATCATTATGCTTTTTTTTGTATTTACTGAGCATGCCTGCAAGAATATGAACCTCAGTGTTGTATATGGTGACATGGTACTTTGATAATAAATTTAATTTGAACTTTGAGTTTTGAAGATTTGTGCCTCATTCCTAACTTCCAAAAGAAGTTTGATGATAAACATCAAAATGTTTCCATGAGGTAGATAAACCTCAGTCTGCATCTGAACATAAAGTGTGACCAGTGGCCCATGACAACTCCGTCATGACCAAGATCCAAGTCCCAAGATCAGCTGTGAAAGGAAAAGGTTTGGGCATGAGGCTAGCAACCCCATCCTGTAACTCAGAAACACTGACAGAAGCAAATTAAATGCAATGTTGCAAATGTGCAGACTATTGTCTAAACTGGGAGAAAATCCAAAAATTTGAGATGTAAACGGACTTGAGAGTCCCTGTGCAGAGCACCCTAAGGGTTAACTTGCAGCTTGAGTTGGTGGTGAGGAAGGCAAATGCCATGTTAGCATTCATTTCCAGAGGTCTAAAATACAAGAGCAGGGATGTGATGCTGAGGCTTTATAAGGCACTGGTGAGGCCTCACCTTGAGTTTTGTGAACAGTCCTGGGCTCCTCATCTAAGAAAAGATGTGCTGGTATTGGAGAGAGTCCAGAGGTGGTTCACAAGGGTGATTCCAGGAATGAAAGGGTTATCATATGAGGAACGTTTGGTGGCTCTGGGTCTGTACTCACTGGAATTCAGAAGGATGGAGGGAAACTCATTGAAACCTTTCGAATGTTGAAAGGCCTAGACAGAGTAGATGTGCAATGGATGTTCCCACAGTGTGGAAGTCTAGGACAAGAGGGTATAGCCTCAGGATAGAGGGGCACCCATTTAAAACAGAGATGCGAAGAAATTTCTTTAGCCAGAGGGTAGTGAATTTGTGGAATTTGTGTGTGCCACATGCAGCTGTGGAGGCCAGGTCATTGGCTGTATGTAAGGCAGAGATTGATAGGTTCTTAATTGGACAAGGTTATGGTCGAAGACCGGGGAGTAGAGCTGAGGAGGGTTTAAAAGGATCAGCTATGATTGAATGGCAGAGCAGACTTGATGGGACAAGTGGCCTAATACTGCTCCTATGACATATGGTCTTCTGATGGACAGGACACTCTACAACAGGTAGTCAGAACTGCCCAACTCATTATCGGCACCAGCCTACCCACCAAAATGGACAAGACGTCGCTATACTGGGTAGTCAAAACTGCCCAACACATGACCAGCACCAGCCTATCCACCACCAAGGATATATATATATATATACACACACACATACACATATGTAGAGAGAGAACAGTGCTGGAAAAAGGCCAGTAACATCATGAAGAATCTCACCCACCCTGCTCATGGACTGTTTGTCCCACTCCCATCAGGGAGGAGGCTACATAGCATCCAGACCAGGACCACCAGACTCAAAAACAGTTTCTTTGCTCAAGCAGTAAGGCTGATCAACACCTCCACTCATTAACCCACTATTATTACAGTGTTCTTTATCTTATCATGTACTTTGTGCTATGTTGGATCAGGAGTAACAATTATTTCATTCTCCTATTCAGTTGTATAATGGAAATGACATTAAACATCCTTGACTCTTGACTCGTACATCTAAGGAACTTCAAAACCTTTTCAGGGAACAAATCTAACTATTCTGGAAGGTCTAAGCCAAGAGGACTTTGTGTAGACTCTAACATTGTCAAGGTCTGCAGAGTAGTTTGAATTGATTTTATGTTTCCTGATGCCTGAAGCCATCATAACTTAAACTGACGTTTGTACGACTTTTCATCGAACAGATGTCAGGAGTTCAATCCAAAATGGCCGAGGTTGCCATGGTGATGCGGAAGTGCCTGATAACTGGTGTTTGGCTGGAAGCCGTAGGGGCAGATGTACTGTGACTGTACTCGTGTGGTGTGCTGGCCTCTGTTAACACAGATTATTAGAATATTAGCAGAGTATTTGAATGTGGCTATCAAAGCTTACAGAGAGATCT